>NW_027039274.1:0-53489 GCF_034236695.1 Oncorhynchus nerka | reverse complement strand
GGAGATGTTCTACTGTCTGTATTAAGGGTAAAGACTCTGGGAGAGATGTTCTGTCTACTGTCTGTATTAAGGGTAAAGACTCTGGGAGATGTTCTGTCTACTGTCTGTATTAAGGGTAAAGACTCTGGGAGATGTTCTGTCTACTGTCTGTATTAAGGGTAAAGACTCTGGGAGGGTGGAGATGTTCTGTCTACTGTCTGTATTAAGGGTAAAGACTCTGGGAGGGTGGAGATGTTCTGTCTACTGTCTGTATTAAGGGTAAAGACTCTGGGAGGGTGGAGATGTTCTGTCTACTGTCTGTATTAAGGGTAAAGACTCTGGGAGATTAAGGGTAAAGACTCTGTCTACTGTCTGTATTAAGGGTAAAGACTCTGGGAGATGTTCTGTCTACTGTCTGTATTAAGGGTAAAGACTCTGGGAGGGTGATGTTCTGTCTACTGTCTGTATTAAGGGTAAAGACTCTGGGAGGGTAATGTTCTGGTCTGTAAAGAAAGACTCTGGGAGGGTGGAGATGTTCTGTCTACTGTCTGTATTAAGGGTAAAGACTCTGGGAGATGTTCTGTCTACTGTCTGTATTAAGGGTAAAGACTCTGGGAGGGTGGAGATGTTCTGTCTACTGTCTGTATTAAGGGTAAAGACTCTGGGAGATGTTCTGTCTACTGTCTGTATTAAGGGTAAAGACTCTGGGAGATGTTCTGTCTACTGTCTGTATTAAGGGTAAAGACTCTGGGAGGGTGGAGATGTTCTGTCTACTGTCTGTATTAAGGGTAAAGACTCTGGGAGATGTTCTGTCTACTGTCTGTATTAAGGGTAAAGACTCTCTGGGGGAGATGTTCTGTCTACTGTCTGTATTAAGGGTAAAGACTCTGGGAGGGTGGAGATGTTCTGTCTACTGTCTGTATTAAGGGTAAAGACTCTGGGAGGGTGGAGATGTTCTGTCTACTGTCTGTATTAAGGGTAAAGACTCTGGGAGATGTTCTGTCTACTGTCTGTATTAAGGGTAAAGACTCTGGGAGGGTGGAGATGTTCTGTCTACTGTCTGTATTAAGGGTAAAGACTCTGGGAGATGTTCTGTCTACTGTCTGTATTAAGGGTAAAGACTCTGGGAGATGTTCTGTCTACTGTCTGTATTAAGGGTAAAGACTCTGGGAGATGTTCTGTCTACTGTCTGTATTAAGGGTAAAGACTCTGGGAGATGTTCTGTCTACTGTCTGTATTAAGGGTAAAGACTCTGGGAGATGTTCTGTCTACTGTCTGTATTAAGGGTAAAGACTCTGGGAGGGTGGAGATGTTCTGTCTACTGTCTGTATTAAGGGTAAAGACTAAAGACTCTGGGAGGGTAAAGACTCTGGGAGATGTTCTGTCTACTGTCTGTATTAAGGGTAAAGACTCTGGGAGATGTTCTGTCTACTGTCTGTATTAAGGGTAAAGACTCTGGGAGGGTGGAGATGTTCTGTCTACTGTCTGTATTAAGGGTAAAGACTCTGGGAGATGTTCTGTCTACTGTCTGTATTAAGGGTAAAGACTCTGGGAGATGTTCTGTCTACTGTCTGTATTAAGGGTAAAGACTCTGGGAGGGTGGAGATGTTCTGTCTACTGTCTGTATTAAGGGTAAAGACTCTGGTCTGAGGGTAAAGACTCTGGGAGGGTGGAGATGTTCTGTCTACTGTCTGTATTAAGGGTAAAGACTCTGGGAGGGTGGAGATGTTCTGTCTACTGTCTGTATTAAGGGTAAAGACTCTGGGAGATGTTCTGTCTACTGTCTGTATTAAGGGTAAAGACTCTGGGAGATGTTCTGTCTACTGTCTGTATTAAGGGTAAAGACTCTGGGAGGGTGGAGATGTTCTGTCTACTGTCTGTATTAAGGGTAAAGACTCTGGGAGATGTTCTGTCTACTGTCTGTATTAAGGGTAAAGACTCTGGGAGATGTTCTGTCTACTGTCTGTATTAAGGGTAAAGACTCTGTCTACTGTCTGTATTAAGGGTAAAGACTCTGGGAGATGTTCTGTCTACTGTCTGTATTAAGGGTAAAGACTCTGGGAGATGTTCTGTCTACTGTCTGTATTAAGGGTAAAGACTCTGGGAGGGTGGAGATGTTCTGTCTACTGTCTGTATTAAGGGTAAAGACTCTGGGAGATGTTCTGTCTACTGTCTGTATGTTCTGTCTACTGTCTGTATTAAGGTAAAGACTCTGGGAGGGTGGAGATGTTCTGTCTACTGTCTGTATTAAGGGTAAAGACTCTGGGAGATGTTCTGTCTACTGTCTGTATTAAGGGTAAAGACTCTGGGAGGGTGGATGTTCTGTCTACTGTCTGTATTAAGGGTAAAGACTCTGGGAGATGTTCTGTCTACTGTCTGTATTAAGGGTAAAGACTCTGGGAGATGTTCTGTCTACTGTCTGTATTAAGGGTAAAGACTCTGGGAGGGTGGAGATGTTCTGTCTACTGTCTGTATTAAGGGTAAAGACTCTGGGAGGGTGGAGATGTTCTGTCTACTGTCTGTATTAAGGGTAAAGACTCTGGGAGATGTTCTGTCTACTGTCTGTATTAAGGTTCTGTCTACTGTCTGTATTAAGGGTAAAGACTCTGGGAGGGTGGAGATGTTCTGTCTACTGTCTGTATTAAGGGTAAAGACTCTGGGAGATGTTCTGTCTACTGTCTGTATTAAGGGTAAAGACTCTGGGAGGGTGGAGATGTTCTGTCTACTGTCTGTATTAAGGGTAAAGACTCTGGGAGATGTTCTGTCTACTGTCTGTATTAAGGGTAAAGACTCTGGGAGGGTGGAGATGTTCTGTCTACTGTCTGTATTAAGGGTAAAGACTGTTCTGTCTACTGTCTGTATTAAGGGTAAAGACTCTGGGAGATGTTCTGTCTACTGTCTGTATTAAGGGTAAAGACTCTGGGAGATGTTCTGTCTACTGTCTGTATTAAGGGTAAAGACTCTGGGAGATGTTCTGTCTACTGTCTGTATTAAGGGTAAAGACTCTGGGAGGGTGGGAGATGTTCTGTCTACTGTCTGTATTAAGGGTAACTCTGGGAGACTCTGGGGTAAAGACTCTGGAGATGTTCTGTCTACTGTCTGTATTAAGGGTAAAGACTCTGGGAGGGTGGAGATGTCCTGTCTACTGTCTGTATTAAGGGTAAAGACTCTGGGAGGGTGGAGATGTTCTGTCTACTGTCTGTATTAAGGGTAAAGACTCTGGGAGATGTTCTGTCTACTGTCTGTATTAAGTTAAAGACTCTGGGAGATGTTCTGTCTACTGTCTGTATTAAGGGTAAAGACTCTGGGAGGGGAGATGTTCTGTCTGTCTGTATTAAGGGGATCTGGGAGTAGATGTTCTGTCTACTGTCTGATTAAGGGTAAAGACTCTGGGGGTGGAGATGTTCTGTCTACTGTCTGTATTAAGGGTAAAGACTCTGGGAGGGTGGAGATGTTCTGTCTACTGTCTGTATTAAGGGTAAAGACTCTGGGATATGTTCTGTCTACTGTCTGATTAAGTAAAGACTCTGGGAACATGTTCTGTCTACTGTCTGTATTAAGGGTAAAGACTCTGGGAGGGTGATGTTCTGTCTACTGTCTGTAAACACTGTCTGGGATATGTTCTGTCTACTGTCTGTATTAAGGGTAAAGACTCTGGGAGGGTGGAGATGTTCTGAAACTGTCTGTAACAAGGGAAAGACTCTGGGAGATGTTCTGTCTACTGTCTGTATTAAGGGTAAAGACTCTGGGAGTAGATGTTCTGTCTACTGTCTGTATTAAGGGTAAAGACTCTGGGAGGGTGGATGTTCTGTTCTGTCTGTATTAAGGGTAAAGACTCTGTTCTGTCTACTGTCTGTAAAGGGTAAAGACTCTGGGAGATGTTCTGTCTACTGTCTGTATTAAGGGTAAAGTAAAGACTGTCTGTATTAACAAAGACTCTGGGATATGTTCTGTCTACTGTCTGTATTAGGGTAAAGTCTGAAAGACTAAACAACAGGAGATGTTCTGTTACTGTCTGTATTACTCTGGGAGGGTCTACTGTCTGTAAAGACTAAACTCTGGGAGGGTGATGTTCTGTCTACTGTCTGTATTAAGGGTAAAGACTCTGGGAAACACTAAACTGGGAGGACCAGAATATGTTCTGTCTACTGTCTGTATTAGGGTAAAGTCTCCTGAAACACTAAAGACAGGACCAGATGTTCTGTCTACTGTCTGTATTAAGGGTCTGTATTAAGAAGACTCTGGGAGGGTGGGTAGAATATGTTCTGTCTACTGTCTGTATTAAGTAAAGACTCTGGGAGATGTTCGTCCTGTCTGTAAACACTGAACAACAGGAAAGACTCTGGGAGAGATGTTCTGTCTACTGTCTGTATTACAGGGTAAAGACTCTGGGAGGACCAGAGATGTTCTGTCTGTATAGGGTAAAGACTCTGTACATGTTCTGTCTGTCTGTAAACACTAAAGACTCTGGGAGAGATGTTCTGTCTGCTGTCTGTATTAAAGACTCTGGGAGGGTCTGTGAAACTCTGATGTTCTGTCAATAGGACCTGGGATGGAGATGTTCTGTCTACTGTCTGTATTAAGGGTAAAGACTCTGGGAGGGTGGAGATGTTCTGTCTACTGTCTGTATTAAGGGTAAAGACTCTGGGAGTTCTGTCTACTGGATAGATGTTCTGTCTACTGTCTGTATTAAGGGTAAAGACTCTGGGAGGGTGGAGATGTTCTGTCTACTGTCTGTATTAAGGGTAAAGACTCTGGGAGTGGAGATGTTCTGTCTACTGTCTGTATTAAGGGTAAAGACTCTGGGAGATAAAGACTCTGGGAGATGTTCTGTCTACTGTCTGTATTAAGGGTAAAGACTCTGGGAGGGTGTATGTTCTGTCTGCTGTCTGTATTAGATAGTAAAGACTCTGGAAAACACTGTCTGTAAACAACAGGACCAGAATATGTTCTGTCTACTGTCTGTATAGATAGTAGGTAAAGACTCAACAGGACCAGAATATGTTCTGTCTGTATGTCTGTATTAAGGGTAAAGACTAAACAACAGGACCAGAATATGTTCTGTCTGTATAGATAAAGACTCTAGATGTTCTGTCTACTGTCTGATTAACAAAACATCAGGACCAGGAGATGTTCTGTCTGTATCTGATAGACTCTGGGAGTAGATGTTCTGTCTACTGTCTGTGAAACACTAAAGACAACAGGAGGGTGGAGATGTATGTCTACTGTCTGTATAGATAGTAGTTCTGTCCTGAAACACTAAACAACAGGACCAGAATATGTTCTGTCTGTGTCTGTATTAGTAGGTAAAGACTCTGGGAACAGGACCAGAATATGTTCTGTCTACTGTCTGTATTAAGATAAAGACTCTGGGAGATGTTCTGTCTACTGTCTGTAACAAAGACTCAGGGATATGTTCTGTCTACTGTCTGTATAGATAAAGACTAGTACATGTTCTGTCTACTGTCTGTAACAAAGACTCAGAATATGTTCTGTCTGTATGTCTGTATTACATCCTGAAAGACTCAACAGGACCAGAATATGTTCTGTCTGCTGTCTGTATTAGATAAAGTACTCTGGGTCCTGTCTACTGTCTGTAACAAAGGACTCTGAATATGTTCTGTCTGCTGTCTGTATAGATAAAGTATGGGAGATGTCCTGAAACACTAAACAACAGGAAAGAATATGTTCTGTCTGGGTAAAGACTCTGGGAGTAGCACTGTCTGAAACACTGAACAACAGGACCAGAATATGTTCTGTCTACTGTCTGTATAGAAAGACTAGTAGATGTTCTGTCCTGTCTGTAAAACACTAAAGACTCAGGACCAGAATATGTTCTGTCTGCTGTCTGTATAGATAGTAGTAAAACACTAAACAACAGGAGAATATGTTCTGTCTGTACTGTCTGTATTACAGGGTGAAACACTCTGGGAACAGGACCAGAATATGTTCTGTCTGTATTAAGAAAGACTAGGGTGGACGTCCTGTCTACACTAAACAACAGGACCAGAATATGTTCTGTCTGTCTGTAGTAGTAGGGTAAAGACAGGAGAGAATATGTTCTGTCTGTATCTGATAGTAGTACATCCTAAACACTGGGAGGACCAGAATATGTTCTGTCTGCTGTCTGTATTAGATAAAGACTAGCACGTCCTGAAACACTGAACAACAGGACCAGAATATGTTCTGTCTGCTGTCTGTATAGATAGTATCACGTCCTGAAACACTGAACAACAGGACCAGAATATGTTCTGTCTGTATAGATAGTAGTACTGTCCTGAAACACTAAACAAAGGACCAGAATATGTTCTGTCTGTATAGATAGTAGGGACATCCTGAAACACTGTAACAAAGGACCAGAATATGTTCTGTCTGCTGTCTGTATAGATAAAGTAGATGTTCTGAAACACTGTACAACAGGAAAGAATATGTTCTGTCTGCTGTCTGTATAGAAAGACTCTAGTAGATGTTCTGTCTACTGTCTGAAACACTAAACAACAGGACCAGAGATATGTTCTGTCTGTATTAGATAGTAGCATGTCCTGAAACACTGTCTGTAAACAAAGACCTGGGATATGTTCTGTCTGCTGTCTGTATAGATAGTAAAGACTCTGGGAGATGTCCTGAAACACTAAACAACAGGACCAGAATATGTTCTGTCTGTATGATGTATTAAGGGTGAAAGACTCAACAGGACCAGATGTTCTGTTCTGTCTGTATAGATAGTAGCACGTCCTGAAACACTAAACAACAGGACCAGAATATGTTCTGTCTGCTGTCTGTATAGATAGTAGGGTCACTGTCCTGAAACACTGTAAACAACAGGACCAGAATATGTTCTGTCTGCTGTCTGTATAGATAAAGACTAGTACGTTCTGAAACTGTCTGTAACAACAGGACCAGAATATGTTCTGTCTGCTGTCTGTATAGATAGTATCACTGTCTGAAACACTGGTAACAGACTCTGAATATGTCTCTGTCTGTATTAGGGTAAAGACTCTGGGAAACAACAGGACCAGAATATGTTCTGTCTATAGTAGTCTCCTGAAACACTAAACAACAGGACCAGAATATGTTCTGTCTGTATAGAAAGACTAGTAGTTCTGTCCTGTCTGTACACTAAACAACAGGACCAGAATATGTTCTGTCTACTGTCTGTATAGATAGTAGTACGTCCTGAAAACACTAAACAACAGGACCAGAATATGTTCTGTCTGCTGTCTGTATTAGATAAAGACTAGACGTCCTGAAACACTAAACAACAGGACCAGAATATGTTCTGTCTGTCTGTAGATAGTAGCACGTCCTGAAACACTAAACAACAGGACCAGAATATGTTCTGTCTGTCTGTATAGATAGTAGACACTGGGAGGGTGGAGATGTTCTGTCACTGTCAACAGGACCAGAATATGTTCTGTCTGCTGTCTGTATAGATAAAGACTCCTGGGACACTAAACAACAGGACCAGAATATGTTCTGTCTGTATTAGATAGTAGTAAAGACTGAAACACTGGAGATGTTCTGTCTACTGTCTAGATAGGGTAACGACTCCTGAAACACTAAACAACAGGACCAGAATATGTTCTGTCTACTGTCTGTATTAGGTAAAGACTCCTGGAAACACTAAACAAAGACTCAGGGAATATGTTCTGTCTGTCTGTAGATAGTAGGGTAAACACTCAACAGGACCAGAATATGTTCTGTCTGCTGTCTGTATAGATAGGGTAAAGACAGGGTGGAGATGTTCTGTCTACTGTCTGTAACACTGAACAACAGGACCAGAATATGTTCTGTCTACTGTCTGTATAGATAAAGATCACGTCCTGAAACACTGTCTACAACTGGACCAGAAATGTTCTGTCTGGGTAGATGTAGTACATCCTGAAACACTAAAGAACAGGACCAGAATATGTTCTGTCTACTGTCTGTATTAAGGGTAAAGACTCTGGGAGAGATGTCCTGAAACACTGAACAACAGGACTCAGGGAATGTTCTGTCTACTGTCTGTATAAGGGTAAAGACTCTGAAACACTAAACAACAGGACCAGAATATGTTCTGTCTGCTGTCTGTATTAATAGTAAAGACTCACGTCCTGAAACACTGTAAACAACAGGACCAGAATATGTTCTGTCTGTATTAGGGTAAAGACTCTGGGAGACGTCCTGAAACACTAAACAACAGGACCAATAGTTGTCTGTATAGATGTCTGTCCTGAAACACTAAAGACTCAGGACCAGAATATGTTCTGTCTGTATAGATAAAGACTAGATGTTCTGAAACACTGTATTAACAACAGGACCAGAATATGTTCTGTCTGCTGTCTGTATAGATAGTAGTACGTCCTGAAAACACTGGGAACAGGACCAGAATATGTTCTGTCTGCTGTCTGTATTAGATAAAGACTCTGGGACGGAAACACTGTCAACAGTCTGAATATGTTCTGACTCTGGGAGGGTAGATAGTTCTGTCTACTGTCCTGTATTAACACTAAACAACTCTGGGACCAGAATATGTTCTGTCTGTATTAAGATAAAGACTAGATGTTCTGTCTACTGTCTGAAACACTAAACACTCAGGACCAGAATATGTTCTGTCTGTCTGTATAGATAGTAGTACATCCTGAAACACTAAACAACAGGACCAGAATATGTTCTGTCTGTATAGATAGTAGTACTGTCTGTATTAAGGGTGAAAGACTAAACAACAGGACCAGAATATGTTCTGTCTGTGTCTGTATAGATAGTAAAGACGTGTTCTGAAACACTGTACAACAGGACCAGAATATGTTCTGTCTGCTGTCTGTATAGGGTAAAGACTATGGGAGACGTCCTGAAACACTGAACAACAGGACCAGAATATGTTCTGTCTGTCTGTCTGTATTATAGATAGTAGTACATCCTGAAACACTAAACAACAGGACCAGAATATGTTCTGTCTGTATAGATAGTAGTACATCCTGAAACACTAAACAACAGGACCAGAATATGTTCTGTCTGCTGTCTGTATTATAGTAGCACGTCCTGAAACACTGAACAACAGGACCAGAATATGTTCTGTCTGCTGTCTGTATAAAGATAGTATCACGTCCTGAAACACTAAACAACAGGACCAGAATATGTTCTGTCTGTATGTCTAGTAGATAAACACTAAACAACAGGAGGGTGAATATGTTCTGTCTACTGTCTGTATTACTGGTAAAGACTCAACAGGACCAGAATATGTTCTGTCTGCTGTCTGTATTATAGTAGGTCCTGAAACACTGAACAACAGGACCAGAATATGTTCTGTCTGCTGTCTGTATAGATAGTAGACTCCTGAAACACTAAACAACAGGACCAGAATATGTTCTGTCTGTATAGATAGTAGCACGTCCTGAAACACTGTATTAACAACAGGACCAGAATATGTTCTGTCTGCTGTCTGTATAGATAGTAGGTCCTGAAACACTAAACAACAGGACCAGAATATGTCTCTGTCTGTATAGATAGTAGACGTCCTGAAACACTAAACAACAGGACCAGAATATGTTCTGTCTGTCTATAGATAGTGTACGTCCTGAAACACTAAACACTCAGGACCAGAATATGTTCTGTCTGTGTCTGTATAGATAGTAGATGTCCTGAAACACTAAACAACAGGACCAGAATATGTTCTGTCTGTCTAGATAGTAGTACATCCTGAAACACTAAACAACAGGACCAGAATATGTTCTGTCTGCTGTCTGTATAGATAGTAGCACGTCCTGAAACACTGTACAAAGGACAGACATGGAGGTCTGTGTCTGTATAGATAGTAGCACGAATATGTTCTGTCTGTATAGATAGTAGCACGTCCTGAAACACTGAACAACAGGACCAGAATATGTTCTGTCTGCTGTCTGTATAGATAAAGTATCAGATGTTCTGAAACACTAAACAACAGGACCAGAATATGTTCTGTCTCTGTCTGTATAGATAGTAGTACGTCCTGAAACACTAAACAACAGGACCAGAATATGTTCTGTCTGTATAGATAGTAGCACGTCCTGAAACACTAAACAACAGGACCAGAATATGTTCTGTCTGTATAGATAGTAGCACGTCCTGAAACACTAAACATCAGGACCAGAATATGTTCTGTCTGTATAGATAGTAGTAGATCCTGAAACACTAAACAACAGGACCAGAATATGTTCTGTCTGTATAGATAGTAGTACATCCTGAAACACTAAACAACAGGACCAGAATATGTTCTGTCTGCTGTCTGTATAGATAGTAGACGTCCTGAAACACTGAACAACAGGACCAGAATATGTTCTGTCTGCTGTCTGTATAGATAGTAGTCCTGGGAGGTGGAGTCCTGAAACACTGAACAACAGGACCAGAATATGTTCTGTCTGTATAGATAGTAGTACATCCTGAAACACTAAACAACAGGACCAGAATATGTTCTGTCTGTATAGATAGTAGTACATCCTGAAACACTAAACAACAGGACCAGAATATGTTCTGTCTGCTGTCTGTATAGATAGTAGCACGTCCTGAAACACTGAACAACAGGACCAGAATATGTTCTGTCTGCTGTCTGTATTATAGTATCACGTCCTGAAACACTAAACAACAGGAGTAATATGTTCTGTCTGTATAGATAGTAGCACGTCCTGAAACACTGTCAACAGGACCAGAATATGTTCTGTCTGTATAGATAGTAGCACGTCCTGAAACACTAAACAACAGGACCAGAATATGTTCTGTCTGTATAGATAGTAGTACACGGGAGAGATCCTGAAACACTAAACAACAGGACCAGAATATGTTCTGTCTGCTGTCTGTATAGATAGTAGACTACGTCCTGAAACACTGAACAACAGGACCAGAATATGTTCTGTCTGCTGTCTGTATAGATAGTAGTACGTCCTGAAACACTAAACAACAGGACCAGAATATGTTCTGTCTGTATAGATAGTAGCACTCCTGAAACACTAAACAACAGGACCAGAATATGTTCTGTCTGTATAGATAGTAGCACGTCCTGAAACACTAAACAACAGGACCAGAATATGTTCTGTCTGTATAGATAGTAGTACATCCTGAAACACTAAACAACAGGACCAGAATATGTTCTGTCTGTACTAGATAGTAGTACATCCTGAAACACTAAACAACAGGACCAGAATATGTTCTGTCTGCTGTCTGTATAGATAGTAGCACGTCCTGAAACACTAAACAACAGGACCAGAATATGTTCTGTCTGCTGTCTGTATAGATAGTAAAGACTCCTGAAACACTGGACAACAGGACCAGAATATGTTCTGTCTGTATAGATAGTAGACTCCTGAAACACTGTCAACAGGACCAGAATATGTTCTGTCTGTGATAGTAGTACATCCTGAAACACTAAACAACAGGACCAGAATATGTTCTGTCTGTCTGTCTGTATAGATAGTAGCACGTCCTGAAACACTGAACAACAGGACCAGAATATGTTCTGTCTGCTGTCTGTATAGATAGTATCACGTCCTGAAACACTAAACAACAGGACCAGAATATGTTCTGTCTGTCTGATAGTAGCACGTCCTGAAACACTAAACAACAGGACCAGAATATGTTCTGTCTGCTGTCTGTATAGATAGTAGATGTCCTGAAACACTAAACAACAGGACCAGAATATGTTCTGTCTGCTGTCTGTATAGATAGTAGTACGTCCTGAAACACTAAACAACAGGACCAGAATTCTGTTCTGTCTGTATAGATAGTAGACATCCTGAAACACTGTCAACAGGACCAGAATATGTTCTGTCTGTATAGATAGTAGCACGTCCTGAAACACTAAACATCAGGACCAGAATATGTTCTGTCTGTATAGATAGTAGTACATCCTGAAACACTAAACAACAGGACCAGAATATGTTCTGTCTGTATAGATAGTAGTACATCCTGAAACACTAAACAACAGGACCAGAATATGTTCTGTCTGCTGTCTGTATAGATAGTAGCACGTCCTGAAACACTGAACAACAGGACCAGAATATGTTCTGTCTGCTGTCTGTATAGATAGTAAAGACGTCCTGAAACACTGAACAACAGGACCAGAATATGTTCTGTCTGTATAGATAGTAGTACATCCTGAAACACTAAACAACAGGACCAGAATATGTTCTGTCTGTATAGATAGTAGTACATCCTGAAACACTAAACAACAGGACCAGAATATGTTCTGTCTGCTGTCTGTATAGATAGTAGCACGTCCTGAAACACTAAACAACAGGACCAGAATATGTTCTGTCTGCTGTCTGTATAGATAGTAGTCACGTCCTGAAACACTAAACAACAGGACCAGAATATGTTCTGTCTGTATAGATAGTAGCACGTCCTGAAACACTGAACAACAGGACCAGAATATGTTCTGTCTGCTGTCTGTATAGATAGTAGCACGTCCTGAAACACTAAACAACAGGACCAGAATATGTTCTGTCTGTGTCTGTATAGATAGTAGTCCTGAAACACTAAACAACAGGACCAGAATATGTTCTGTCTGTATAGATAGTAGTACATCCTGAAACACTAAACAACAGGACCAGAATATGTTCTGTCTGTGTCTGTATAGATAGTATCACGTCTGAAACACTAAACAACAGGACCAGAATATGTTCTGTCTGCTGTCTGTATAGAAGTAGTACACTGAACAACAGGACCAGAATATGTTCTGTCTGCTGTCTGATAGATAGTATCACGTCCTGAAACACTAAACAACAGGACCAGAATATGTTCTGTCTGTATAGATAGTAGCACGTCCTGAAACACTGAACAACAGGACCAGAATATGTTCTGTCTGTGTCTGTATAGATAGTAGTACGTCCTGAAACACTAAACAACAGGACCAGAATATGTTCTGTCTGCTGTCTGTATAGATAGTAGTCACGTCCTGAAACACTAAACAACAGGACCAGAATATGTTCTGTCTGCTGTCTGTATAGATAGTAGTACGTCCTGAAACACTAAACAACAGGACCAGAATATGTTCTGTCTGTCTGTATAGATAGTAGTACAGAAACACTAAACAACAGGACCAGAATATGTTCTGTCTGTGTCTGTATAGATAGTAGTACGTCCTGAAACACTGAACAACAGGACCAGAATATGTTCTGTCTGCTGTCTGTATAGATAGTAGCACGTCCTGAAACACTAAACAACAGGACCAGAATATGTTCTGTCTGTATAGATAGTAGCACGTCCTGAAACACTAAACAACAGGACCAGAATATGTTCTGTCTGTATAGATAGTAGCACGTCCTGAAACACTAAACATCAGGACCAGAATATGTTCTGTCTGTATAGATAGTAGTACATCCTGAAACACTAAACAACAGGACCAGAATATGTTCTGTCTGTATAGATAGTAGTACATCCTGAAACACTAAACAACAGGACCAGAATATGTTCTGTCTGCTGTCTGTATAGATAGTAGCACGTCCTGAAACACTGAACAACAGGACCAGAATATGTTCTGTCTGCTGTCTGTATAGATAGTATCACGTCCTGAAACACTGAACAACAGGACCAGAATATGTTCTGTCTGTATAGATAGTAGTACATCCTGAAACACTAAACAACAGGACCAGAATATGTTCTGTCTGCTGTCTGTATAGATAGTAGTACGTCCTGAAACACTAAACAACAGGACCAGAATATGTTCTGTCTGTATAGATAGTAGCACGTCCTGAAACACTGAACAACAGGACCAGAATATGTTCTGTCTGCTGTCTGTATAGATAGTATCACGTCCTGAAACACTAAACAACAGGACCAGAATATGTTCTGTCTGTATAGATAGTAGCACGTCCTGAAACACTAAACAACAGGACCAGAATATGTTCTGTCTGTATAGATAGTAGCACGTCCTGAAACACTAAACAACAGGACCAGAATATGTTCTGTCTGTATAGATAGTAGCACGTCCTGAAACACTAAACAACAGGACCAGAATATGTCTGCTGTCTGTATAGATAGTAGTACATCCTGAAACACTAAACAACAGGACCAGAATATGTTCTGTCTGCTGTCTGTATAGATAGTAGTACGTCCTGAAACACTAAACAACAGGACCAGAATATGTTCTGTCTGTATAGATAGTAGCACATCCTGAAACACTAAACAGGACCAGAATATGTTCTGTCTGTATAGATAGTAGCACGTCCTGAAACACTAAACAACAGGACCAGAATATGTTCTGTCTGTATAGATAGTAGTACATCCTGAAACACTAAACAACAGGACCAGAATATGTTCTGTCTGTATAGATAGTAGTACATCCTGAAACACTAAACAACAGGACCAGAATATGTTCTGTCTGCTGTCTGTATAGATAGTAGCACGTCCTGAAACACTGAACAACAGGACCAGAATATGTTCTGTCTGCTGTCTGTATAGATAGTATCACGTCCTGAAACACTAAACAACAGGACCAGAATATGTTCTGTCTGTATAGATAGTAGTACATCCTGAAACACTAAACAACAGGACCAGAATATGTTCTGTCTGTATAGATAGTAGTACATCCTGAAACACTAAACAACAGGACCAGAATATGTTCTGTCTGCTGTCTGTATAGATAGTAGCACGTCCTGAAACACTGAACAACAGGACCAGAATATGTTCTGTCTGCTGTCTGTATAGATAGTATCACGTCCTGAAACACTAAACAACAGGACCAGAATATGTTCTGTCTGTATAGATAGTAGTACATCCTGAAACACTAAACAACAGGACCAGAATATGTTCTGTCTGTATAGATAGTAGTACATCCTGAAACACTAAACAACAGGACCAGAATATGTTCTGTCTGCTGTCTGTATAGATAGTAGCACGTCCTGAAACACTGAACAACAGGACCAGAATATGTTCTGTCTGCTGTCTGTATAGATAGTATCACGTCCTGAAACACTAAACAACAGGACCAGAATATGTTCTGTCTGTATAGATAGTAGCACGTCCTGAAACACTGAACAACAGGACCAGAATATGTTCTGTCTGCTGTCTGTATAGATAGTATCACGTCCTGAAACACTAAACAACAGGACCAGAATATGTTCTGTCTGTATAGATAGTAGCACGTCCTGAAACACTAAACAACAGGACCAGAATATGTTCTGTCTGTATAGATAGTAGCACGTCCTGAAACACTAAACAACAGGACCAGAATATGTTCTGTCTGCTGTCTGTATAGATAGTAGCACGTCCTGAAACACTAAACAACAGGACCAGAATATGTTCTGTCTGCTGTCTGTATAGATAGTAGTACGTCCTGAAACACTGAACAACAGGACCAGAATATGTTCTGTCTGCTGTCTGTATAGATAGTATCACGTCCTGAAACACTAAACAACAGGACCAGAATATGTTCTGTCTGTATAGATAGTAGCACATCCTGAAACACTAAACAACAGGACCAGAATATGTTCTGTCTGTGTCTGTATAGATAGTAGCACGTCCTGAAACACTAAACAACAGGACCAGAATATGTTCTGTCTGCTGTCTGTATAGATAGTATCACGTCCTGAAACACTAAACAACAGGACCAGAATATGTTCTGTCTGTATAGATAGTAGTACATCCTGAAACACTAAACAACAGGACCAGAATATGTTCTGTCTGTATAGATAGTAGCACATCCTGAAACACTAAACAACAGGACCAGAATATGTTCTGTCTGTATAGATAGTAGCACGTCCTGAAACACTGAACAACAGGACCAGAATATGTTCTGTCTGCTGTCTGTATAGATAGTAGTCACGTCCTGAAACACTAAACAACAGGACCAGAATATGTTCTGTCTGTATAGATAGTAGCACCTGAAACACTAAACAACAGGACCAGAATATGTTCTGTCTGAAATAGTAGCACTCCTGAAACACTAAACAACAGGACCAGAATATGTTCTGTCTGTATAGATAGTAGTACACGTCCTGAAACACTAAACAACAGGACCAGAATATGTTCTGTCTGCTCTGTATAGATAGTAGTACATCCTGAAACACTAAACAACAGGACCAGAATATGTTCTGTCTGCTGTCTGTATAGATAGTAGCACGTCCTGAAACACTAAACAACAGGACCAGAATATGTTCTGTCTGCTGTCTGTATAGATAGTAGCACGTCCTGAAACACTGAACAACAGGACCAGAATATGTTCTGTCTGTATAGATAGTAGTACATCCTGAAACACTAAACAACAGGACCAGAATATGTTCTGTCTGTATAGATAGTAGTACATCCTGAAACACTAAACAACAGGACCAGAATATGTTCTGTCTGCTGTCTCCTGTATAGATAGTAGCACGTCCTGAAACACTGAACAACAGGACCAGAATATGTTCTGTCTGCTGTCTGTATAGATAGTATCACGTCCTGAAACACTGAACAACAGGACCAGAATATGTTCTGTCTGTCTGTATAGATAGTAGTACATCCTGAAACACTAAACAACAGGACCAGAATATGTTCTGTCTGTATAGATAGTAGTACATCCTGAAACACTAAACAACAGGACCAGAATATGTTCTGTCTGTGTCTGTATAGATAGTAGCACGTCCTGAAACACTAAAACAACAGGACCAGAATATGTTCTGTCTGCTGTCTGTATAGATAGTAGCACGTCCTGAAACACTAAACAACAGGACCAGAATATGTTCTGTCTGTATAGATAGTAGCACGTCCTGAAACACTGAACAACAGGACCAGAATATGTTCTGTCTGCTGTCTGTATAGATAGTATCACGTCCTGAAACACTAAACAACAGGACCAGAATATGTTCTGTCTGTATAGATAGTAGCACATCCTGAAACACTAAACAACAGGACCAGAATATGTTCTGTCTGTATAGATAGTAGCACGTCCTGAAACACTAAACATCAGGACCAGAATATGTTCTGTCTGCTGTCTGTATAGATAGTATCACGTCCTGAAACACTAAACAACAGGACCAGAATATGTTCTGTCTGCTGTCTGTATAGATAGTATCACGTCCTGAAACACTAAACAACAGGACCAGAATATGTTCTGTCTGCTGTCTATATAGATAGTATCACGTCCTGAAACACTAAACAACAGGACCAGAATATGTTCTGTCTGTATAGATAGTAGCACGTCCTGAAACACTAAACAACAGGACCAGAATATGTTCTGTCTGTATAGATAGTAGCACGTCCTGAAACACTAAACAACAGGACCAGAATATGTTCTGTCTGCTGTCTGTATAGATAGTAGTACGTCCAGAAAACACTAAACAACAGGACCAGAATATGTTCTGTCTGCTGTCTATATAGATAGTAGTACGTCCTGAAACACTAAACAACAGGACCAGAATATGTTCTGTCTGTATAGATAGTAGCACATCCTGAAACACTAAACAACAGGACCAGAATATGTTCTGTCTGTATAGATAGTAGCACGTCCTGAAACACTGAACAACAGGACCAGAATATGTTCTGTCTGCTGTCTGTATAGATAGTATCACGTCCTGAAACACTAAACAACAGGACCAGAATATGTTCTGTCTGTATAGATAGTAGCACGTCCTGAAACACTAAACAACAGGACCAGAATATGTTCTGTCTGTATAGATAGTAGCACGTCCTGAAACACTAAACATCAGGACCAGAATATGTTCTGTCTGTATAGATAGTAGTACATCCTGAAACACTAAACAACAGGACCAGAATATGTTCTGTCTGTATAGATAGTAGTACATCCTGAAACACTAAACAACAGGACCAGAATATGTTCTGTCTGCTGTCTGTATAGATAGTAGCACGTCCTGAAACACTGAACAACAGGACCAGAATATGTTCTGTCTGCTGTCTGTATAGATAGTATCACGTCCTGAAACACTGAACAACAGGACCAGAATATGTTCTGTCTGTATAGATAGTAGTACATCCTGAAACACTAAACAACAGGACCAGAATATGTTCTGTCTGCTGTCTGTATAGATAGTAGCACGTCCTGAAACACTGAACAACAGGACCAGAATATGTTCTGTCTGCTGTCTGTATAGATAGTAGCACGTCCTGAAACACTAAACAACAGGACCAGAATATGTTCTGTCTGTATAGATAGTAGCACGTCCTGAAACACTAAACAACAGGACCAGAATATGTTCTGTCTGTATAGATAGTAGCACGTCCTGAAACACTAAACATCAGGACCAGAATATGTTCTGTCTGTATAGATAGTAGTACATCCTGAAACACTAAACAACAGGACCAGAATATGTTCTGTCTGTATAGATAGTAGTACATCCTGAAACACTAAACAACAGGACCAGAATATGTTCTGTCTGCTGTCTGTATAGATAGTAGCACGTCCTGAAACACTGAACAACAGGACCAGAATATGTTCTGTCTGTATAGATAGTAGCACGTCCTGAAACACTGAACAACAGGACCAGAATATGTTCTGTCTGCTGTCTGTATAGATAGTAGCACGTCCTGAAACACTGAACAACAGGACCAGAATATGTTCTGTCTGTATAGATAGTAGCACGTCCTGAAACACTAAACAACAGGACCAGAATATGTTCTGTCTGTATAGATAGTAGCACGTCCCGAAACACTAAACAACAGGACCAGAATATGTTCTGTCTGCTGTCTGTATAGATAGTAGTACGTCCTGAAACACTAAACAACAGGACCAGAATATGTTCTGTCTGCTGTCTGTATAGATAGTATCACGTCCTGAAACACTAAACAACAGGACCAGAATATGTTCTGTCTGTATAGATAGTAGCACGTCCTGAAACACTAAACAACAGGACCAGAATATGTTCTGTCTGTATAGATAGTAGCACGTCCTGAAACACTAAACAACAGGACCAGAATATGTTCTGTCTGTATAGATAGTAGCACGTCCCGAAACACTAAACAACAGGACCAGAATATGTTCTGTCTGCTGTCTGTATAGATAGTAGTACGTCCAGAAAACACTAAACAACAGGACCAGAATATGTTCTGTCTGCTGTCTGTATAGATAGTAGTACGTCCTGAAACACTAAACAACAGGACCAGAATATGTTCTGTCTGTATAGATAGTAGCACATCCTGAAACACTAAACAACAGGACCAGAATATGTTCTGTCTGTATAGATAGTAGCACGTCCTGAAACACTAAACATCAGGACCAGAATATGTTCTGTCTGTATAGATAGTAGTACATCCTGAAACACTAAACAACAGGACCAGAATATGTTCTGTCTGTATAGATAGTAGTACATCCTGAAACACTAAACAACAGGACCAGAATATGTTCTGTCTGCTGTCTGTATAGATAGTAGCACGTCCTGAAACACTGAACAACAGGACCAGAATATGTTCTGTCTGCTGTCTGTATAGATAGTATCACGTCCTGAAACACTAAACAACAGGACCAGAATATGTTCTGTCTGTATAGATAGTAGTACATCCTGAAACACTAAACAACAGGACCAGAATATGTTCTGTCTGTATAGATAGTAGCACATCCTGAAACACTAAACAACAGGACCAGAATATGTTCTGTCTGCTGTCTGTATAGATAGTATCACGTCCTGAAACACTAAACAACAGGACCAGAATATGTTCTGTCTGCTGTCTGTATAGATAGTATCACGTCCTGAAACACTAAACAACAGGACCAGAATATGTTCTGTCTGTATAGATAGTAGCACGTCCTGAAACACTAAACAACAGGACCAGAATATGTTCTGTCTGTATAGATAGTAGCACGTCCTGAAACACTAAACAACAGGACCAGAATATGTTCTGTCTGTATAGATAGTAGTACATCCTGAAACACTAAACAACAGGACCAGAATATGTTCTGTCTGTATAGATAGTAGCACGTCCTGAAACACTAAACAACAGGACCAGAATATGTTCTGTCTGCTGTCTGTATAGATAGTAGCACGTCCTGAAACACTAAACAACAGGACCAGAATATGTTCTGTCTGCTGTCTGTCTGTATAGATAGTATCACGTCCTGAAACACTAAACAACAGGACCAGAATATGTTCTGAATATGCTTCTGTCTGTATAGATAGTAGCACATCCTGAAACACTAAACAACAGGACCAGAATATGTTCTGTCTGCTGTCTGTATAGATAGTAGTACGTCCTGAAACACTAAACAACAGGACCAGAATATGTTCTGTCTGTCTGTATAGATAGTAGTACGTCCTGAAACACTAAACAACAGGACCAGAATATGTTCTGTCTGTATAGATAGTAGCACATCCTGAAACACTAAACAACAGGACCAGAATATGTTCTGTCTGTATAGATAGTAGCACGTCCTGAAACACTAAACAACAGGACCAGAATATGTTCTGTCTGCTGTCTGTATAGATAGTAGTCACGTCCTGAAACACTAAACAACAGGACCAGAATATGTTCTGTCTGTATAGATAGTAGCACGTCCTGAAACACTAAACAACAGGACCAGAATATGTTCTGTCTGTATAGATAGTAGCACGTCCTGAAACACTAAACAACAGGACCAGAATATGTTCTGTCTGTATAGATAGTAGTACATCCTGAAACACTAAACAACAGGACCAGAATATGTTCTGTCTGTATAGATAGTACACCTGAAACACTAAAAACAGGACCAGAATATGTTCTGTCTGCTGTCTGTATAGATAGTAGCACGTCCTGAAACACTAAACAACAGGACCAGAATATGTTCTGTCTGCTGTCTGTATAGATAGTAGCACGTCCTGAAACACTAAACAACAGGACCAGAATATGTTCTGTCTGTATAGATAGTAGTACATCCTGAAACACTAAACAACAGGACCAGAATATGTTCTGTCTGTATAGATAGTAGCACGTCCTGAAACACTGAACAACAGGACCAGAATATGTTCTGTCTGCTGTCTGTATAGATAGTAGCACGTCCTGAAACACTAAACAACAGGACCAGAATATGTTCTGTCTGTATAGATAGTAGCACATCCTGAAACACTAAACAACAGGACCAGAATATGTTCTGTCTGTCTGTATAGATAGTAGTACGTCCTGAAACACTAAACAACAGGACCAGAATATGTTCTGTCTGATAGATAGTAGTTCCTGAAACACTAAACAACAGGACCAGAATATGTTCTGTCTGTATAGATAGTAGTACATCCTGAAACACTAAACAACAGGACCAGAATATGTTCTGTCTGCTGTCTGTATAGATAGTAGCACGTCCTGAAACACTGAACAACAGGACCAGAATATGTTCTGTCTGTCTGTATAGATAGTATCACGTCCTGAAACACTGAACAACAGGACCAGAATATGTTCTGTCTGTATAGATAGTAGTACATCCTGAAACACTAAACAACAGGACCAGAATATGTTCTGTCTGTATAGATAGTAGTACATCCTGAAACACTAAACAACAGGACCAGAATATGTTCTGTCTGCTGTCTGTATAGATAGTAGTACGTCCTGAAACACTAAACAACAGGACCAGAATATGTTCTGTCTGTATAGATAGTATCACGTCCTGAAACACTAAACAACAGGACCAGAATATGTTCTGTCTGTATAGATAGTAGCACGTCCTGAAACACTAAACAACAGGACCAGAATATGTTCTGTCTGTATAGATAGTAGCACGTCCTGAAACACTAAACAACAGGACCAGAATATGTTCTGTCTGTATAGATAGTAGCACGTCCCGAAACACTAAACAACAGGACCAGAATATGTTCTGTTCTGTCTGTATAGATAGTAGTACATCCTGAAACACTAAACAACAGGACCAGAATATGTTCTGTCTGCTGTCTGTATAGATAGTAGTACGTCCTGAAACACTAAACAACAGGACCAGAATATGTTCTGTCTGTATAGATAGTAGCACATCCTGAAACACTAAACAACAGGACCAGAATATGTTCTGTCTGTATAGATAGTAGCACGTCCTGAAACACTAAACATCAGGACCAGAATATGTTCTGTCTGTATAGATAGTAGTACATCCTGAAACACTAAACAACAGGACCAGAATATGTTCTGTCTGTATAGATAGTAGTACATCCTGAAACACTAAACAACAGGACCAGAATATGTTCTGTCTGCTGTCTGTATAGATAGTAGCACGTCCTGAAACACTGAACAACAGGACCAGAATATGTTCTGTCTGCTGTCTGTATAGATAGTAGCACGTCCTGAAACACTAAACAACAGGACCAGAATATGTTCTGTCTGTATAGATAGTAGTACATCCTGAAACACTAAACAACAGGACCAGAATATGTTCTGTCTGCTGTCTGTATAGATAGTAGTACGTCCTGAAACACTAAACAACAGGACCAGAATATGTTCTGTCTGCTGTCTGTATAGATAGTAGCACGTCCTGAAACACTAAACAACAGGACCAGAATATGTTCTGTCTGTATAGATAGTAGCACGTCCTGAAACACTAAACAACAGGACCAGAATATGTTCTGTCTGTATAGATAGTAGCACGTCCTGAAACACTAAACAACAGGACCAGAATATGTTCTGTCTGTATCTGTAGATAGTAGCACGTCCTGAAACACTAAACAACAGGACCAGAATATGTTCTGTCTGCTGATAGTAGCTCCTGAAAACACTAAACAACAGGACCAGAATATGTTCTGTCTGCTGTCTGTATAGATAGTATCACGTCCTGAAACACTAAACAACAGGACCAGAATATGTTCTGTCGTATAGATAGTAGCACATCCTGAAACACTAAACAACAGGACCAGAATATGTTCTGTCTGTATAGATAGTAGTACATCCTGAAACACTAAACAACAGGACCAGAATATGTTCTGTCTGTATAGATAGTAGTACATCCTGAAACACTAAACAACAGGACCAGAATATGTTCTGTCTGTATAGATAGTAGTAGCACGTCCTGAAACACTAAACAACAGGACCAGAATATGTTCTGTCTGTCTGTATAGATAGTAAACACTCAACAGGACCAGAATATGTTCTGTCTGTACTGTCATCCTGAAACACTAAACAACAGGACCAGAATATGTTCTGTCTGCTGTCTGTATAGATAGTAGCACGTCCTGAAACACTAAACAACAGGACCAGAATATGTTCTGTCTGCTGTCTGTAGTAGTACGTCCAGAAAACACTGGACCAGAATATGTTCTGTCTGCTGTCTGTATAGATAGTATCACGTCCTGAAACACTAAACAACAGGACCAGAATATGTTCTGTCTGTATAGATAGTAGCACGTCCTGAAACACTAAACAACAGGACCAGAATATGTTCTGTCTGTGTCTGTATAGATAGTAGCACGTCCTGAAACACTAAACAACAGGACCAGAATATGTTCTGTCTGTATAGATAGTAGCACATCCTGAAACACTAAACAACAGGACCAGAATATGTTCTGTCTGTATAGATAGTAGTACATCCTGAAACACTAAACAACAGGACCAGAATATGTTCTGTCTGCTGTCTGTATAGATAGTAGTACGTCCTGAAACACTAAACAACAGGACCAGAATATGTTCTGTCTGCTGATAGTAGCTATCCTGAAACACTAAACAACAGGACCAGAATATGTTCTGTCTGTATAGATAGTAGCACATCCTGAAACACTAAACAACAGGACCAGAATATGTTCTGTCTGTATAGATAGTAGCACATCCTGAAACACTAAACAACAGGACCAGAATATGTTCTGTCTGTATAGATAGTAGCACGTCCTGAAACACTAAACAGGACCAGAATATGTTCTGTCTGTATAGATAGTAGTACATCCTGAAACACTAAACAACAGGACCAGAATATGTTCTGTCTGTATAGATAGTAGTACATCCTGAAACACTAAACAACAGGACCAGAATATGTTCTGTCTGCTGTCTGTATAGATAGTAGCACGTCCTGAAACACTGGAAAATACTGTCTGCTGTCTGTATAACAGTATCAGGACCAGGAAGAATATGTTCTGTCTGTATAGATAGTAGTACGTCCTGAAACACTAAACAACAGGACCAGAATATGTTCTGTCTGCTGTCTGTATAGATAGTAGCACGTCCTGAAACACTAAACAACAGGACCAGAATATGTTCTGTCTGTATAGATAGTAGCACGTCCTGAAACACTAAACAACAGGACCAGAATATGTTCTGTCTGTATAGATAGTAGCACGTCCTGAAACACTAAACAACAGGACCAGAATATGTTCTGTCTGCTGTCTGTATAGATAGTATCACGTCCTGAAACACTAAACAACAGGACCAGAATATGTTCTGTCTGTATAGATAGTAGTACGTCCTGAAACACTAAACAACAGGACCAGAATATGTTCTGTCTGTATAGATAGTAGCACATCCTGAAACACTAAACAACAGGACCAGAATATGTTCTGTCTGTATAGATAGTATCACGTACACGTCCTGAAACACTAAACAACAGGACCAGAATATGTTCTGTCTCTGTCTGAAACACTAAACAACAGGACCAGAATATGTTCTGTCTGTATAGATAGTAGCATCCTGAAACACTAAACAACAGGACCAGAATATGTTCTGTCTGTATAGATAGTAGTACATCCTGAAACACTAAACAACAGGACCAGAATATGTTCTGTCTGCTGTCTGTATAGATAGTAGCACGTCCTGAAACACTAAACAACAGGACCAGAATATGTTCTGTCTGCTGTCTGTATAGATAGTAGTACGTCCTGAAACACTAAACAACAGGACCAGAATATGTTCTGTCTGTATAACACATCCTGAAACACTAAACAGGACCAGAATATGTTCTGTCTGTATAGATAGTAGCACATCCTGAAACACTAAACAACAGGACCAGAATATGTTCTGTCTGCTGTCTGTATAGATAGTATCACGTCCTGAAACACTAAACAACAGGACCAGAATATGTTCTGTCTGTATAGATAGTAGCACGTCCTGAAACACTAAACAACAGGACCAGAATATGTTCTGTCTGTATAGATAGTAGCACGTCCTGAAACACTAAACATCAGGACCAGAATATGTTCTGTCTGTATAGATAGTAGTACATCCTGAAACACTAAACAACAGGACCAGAATATGTTCTGTCTGTATAGATAGTAGTACATCCTGAAACACTAAACAACAGGACCAGAATATGTTCTGTCTGCTGTCTGTATAGATAGTAGCACGTCCTGAAACACTGAACAACAGGACCAGAATATGTTCTGTCTGTATAGATAGTAGTACATCCTGAAACACTAAACAACAGGACCAGAATATGTTCTGTCTGTATAGATAGTAGTACATCCTGAAACACTAAACAACAGGACCAGAATATGTTCTGTCTGCTGTCTGTATAGATAGTATCACGTCCTGAAACACTAAACAACAGGACCAGAATATGTTCTGTCTGCTGTCTGTATAGATAGTAGCACGTCCTGAAACACTGAACAACAGGACCAGAATATGTTCTGTCTGTATAGATAGTAGTCCTGAAACACTAAACAACAGGACCAGAATATGTTCTGTCTGTATAGATAGTAGTACATCCTGAAACACTAAACAACAGGACCAGAATATGTTCTGTCTGCTGTCTGTATAGATAGTAGTACGTCCAGAAACACTGAACAACAGGACCAGAATATGTTCTGTCTGCTGTCTGTATAGATAGTAGCACGTCCTGCCCTGAAACACTAAACAACAGGACCAGAATATGTTCTGTCTGTATAGATAGTAGCACGTCCTGAAACACTAAACAACAGGACCAGAATATGTTCTGTCTGCTGTCTGTATAGATAGTAGCACGTCCTGAAACACTAAACAACAGGACCAGAATATGTTCTGTCTGTATAGATAGTAGTACATCCTGAAACACTAAACAACAGGACCAGAATATGTTCTGTCTGTATAGATAGTAGCACATCCTGAAACACTAAACAACAGGACCAGAATATGTTCTGTCTGCTGTCTGTATAGATAGTAGCACGTCCTGAAACACTGAACAACAGGACCAGAATATGTTCTGTCTGTATAGATAGTAGCACGTCCTGAAACACTAAACAACAGGACCAGAATATGTTCTGTCTGTATAGATAGTAGTACATCCTGAAACACTAAACAACAGGACCAGAATATGTTCTGTCTGCTGTCTGTATAGATAGTAGCACGTCCTGAAACACTAAACAACAGGACCAGAATATGTTCTGTCTGCTGTCTGTATAGATAGTAGCACGTCCTGAAACACTAAACAACAGGACCAGAATATGTTCTGTCTGTATAGATAGTAGTACATCCTGAAACACTAAACAACAGGACCAGAATATGTTCTGTCTGTATAGATAGTAGTACGTCCTGAAACACTAAACAACAGGACCAGAATATGTTCTGTCTGCTGTCTGTATAGATAGTAGCACGTCCTGAAACACTAAACAACAGGACCAGAATATGTTCTGTCTGCTGTCTGTATAGATAGTAGTACGTCCTGAAACACTAAACAACAGGACCAGAATATGTTCTGTCTGCTGTCTGTATAGATAGTAGCACGTCCTGAAACACTAAACAACAGGACCAGAATATGTTCTGTCTGTATAGATAGTAGCACGTCCTGAAACACTAAACATCAGGACCAGAATATGTTCTGTCTGTATAGATAGTAGTACATCCTGAAACACTAAACAACAGGACCAGAATATGTTCTGTCTGTATAGATAGTAGTACATCCTGAAACACTAAACAACAGGACCAGAATATGTTCTGTCTGCTGTCTGTATAGATAGTAGCACGTCCTGAAACACTAAACAACAGGACCAGAATATGTTCACTAAACAAACAACAGGACCAGAATATGTTCTGTCTGCTGTCTGTAGATAGTAGTACGTCCTGAAACACTAAACAACAGGACCAGAATATGTTCTGTCTGTATAGATAGTAGCACGTCCTGAAACACTAAACAACAGGACCAGAATATGTTCTGTCTGTATAGATAGTAGCACGTCCTGAAACACTAAACAACAGGACCAGAATATGTTCTGTCTGTATAGATAGTAGCACGTCCTGAAACACTAAACAACAGGACCAGAATATGTTCTGTCTGTATAGATAGTAGTACATCCTGAAACACTAAACAACAGGACCAGAATATGTTCTGTCTGCTGTCTGTATAGATAGTAGCACGTCCTGAAACACTAAACAACAGGACCAGAATATGTTCTGTCTGCTATAGATAGTAGTGTCCTGAAACACTAAACAACAGGACCAGAATATGTTCTGTCTGTATAGATAGTAGCACATCCTGAAACACTAAACAACAGGACCAGAATATGTTCTGTCTGTATAGATAGTAGTACATCCTGAAACACTAAACAACAGGACCAGAATATGTTCTGTCTGCTGTCTGTATAGATAGTAGCACGTCCTGAAACACTGAACAACAGGACCAGAATATGTTCTGTCTGTATAGATAGTAGCACGTCCTGAAACACTAAACAACAGGACCAGAATATGTTCTGTCTGTATAGATAGTAGCACGTCCTGAAACACTAAACAACAGGACCAGAATATGTTCTGTCTGTATAGATAGTAGCACGTCCTGAAACACTAAACAACAGGACCAGAATATGTTCTGTCTGCTGTCTGTATAGATAGTAATCACGTCCTGAAACACTAAACAACAGGACCAGAATATGTTCTGTCTGCTGTCTGTATAGATAGTAGTACGTCCTGAAACACTAAACAACAGGACCAGAATATGTTCTGTCTGTATAGATAGTAGCACGTCCTGAAACACTAAACAACAGGACCAGAATATGTTCTGTCTGTATAGATAGTAGCACGTCCTGAAACACTAAACAGGACCAGAATATGTTCTGTCTGTATAGATAGTAGTACATCCTGAAACACTAAACAACAGGACCAGAATATGTTCTGTCTGTATAGATAGTAGTACACGTCCTGAAACACTAAACAACAGGACCAGAATATGTTCTGTCTGCTGTCTGTATAGATAGTAGCACGTCCTGAAACACTAAACAACAGGACCAGAAT
The DNA here is from genome assembly GCF_034236695.1 of Oncorhynchus nerka. NCBI lineage: Eukaryota > Metazoa > Chordata > Actinopteri > Salmoniformes > Salmonidae > Oncorhynchus > Oncorhynchus nerka. The sequence goes on along the minus strand of NW_027039274.1, from coordinate 25,508 downwards.
ATGTTCTGTCTGCTGTCTGTATAGATAGTATCATAAACACTGAACAACAGGACCAGAATATGTTCTGTCTGTATAGATAGTAGTACATCCTGAAACACTAAACAACAGGACCAGAATATGTTCTGTCTGTATAGATAGTAGTACATCCTGAAACACTAAACAACAGGACCAGAATATGTTCTGTCTGCTGTCTGTATAGATAGTAGCACGTCCTGAAACACTAAACAACAGGACCAGAATATGTTCTGTCTGCTGTCTGTATAGATAGTATCACGTCCTGAAACACTAAACAACAGGACCAGAATATGTTCTGTCTGTATAGATAGTAGCACGTCCTGAAACACTAAACAACAGGACCAGAATATGTTCTGTCTGTATAGATAGTAGCACGTCCTGAAACACTAAACAACAGGACCAGAATATGTTCTGTCTGTATAGATAGTAGTATCACGTCCTGAAACACTAAACAACAGGACCAGAATATGTTCTGTCTGTATAGATAGTAGTACGTCCTGAAACACTAAACAACAGGACCAGAATATGTTCTGTCTGCTGTCTATATAGTAGCACGTCCTGAAACACTAAACAACAGGACCAGAATATGTTCTGTCTGTATAGATAGTAGCACGTCCTGAAACACTAAACAACAGGACCAGAATATGTTCTGTCTGCTGTCTGTATAGATAGTAGTCATCCTGAAACACTAAACAACAGGACCAGAATATGTTCTGTCTGCTGTCTATATAGATAGTAGTACGTCCTGAAACACTAAACAACAGGACCAGAATATGTTCTGTCTGTATAGATAGTAGCACATCCTGAAACACTAAACAACAGGACCAGAATATGTTCTGTCTGTATAGATAGTAGCACGTCCTGAAACACTGAACAACAGGACCAGAATATGTTCTGTCTGCTGTCTGTATAGATAGTAGTACATCCTGAAACACTAAACAACAGGACCAGAATATGTTCTGTCTGTATAGATAGTAGTACATCCTGAAACACTAAACAACAGGACCAGAATATGTTCTGTCTGCTGTCTGTATAGATAGTAGCACGTCCTGAAACACTGAACAACAGGACCAGAATATGTTCTGTCTGTATAGATAGTAGTACATCCTGAAACACTAAACAACAGGACCAGAATATGTTCTGTCTGTATAGATAGTAGCACGTCCTGAAACACTAAACAACAGGACCAGAATATGTTCTGTCTGCTGTCTGTATAGATAGTAGTCACGTCCTGAAACACTAAACAACAGGACCAGAATATGTTCTGTCTGCTGTCTGTATAGATAGTAGCACGTCCTGAAACACTAAACAACAGGACCAGAATATGTTCTGTCTGTATAGATAGTAGCACGTCCTGAAACACTAAACAACATAGATAGACCAGGACCAGAATATGTTCTGTCTGTATAGATAGTAGTACGTCCTGAAACACTAAACAACAGGACCAGAATATGTTCTGTCTGCTGTCTGTATAGATAGTAGCACGTCCTGAAACACTAAACAACAGGACCAGAATATGTTCTGTCTGCTGTCTGTATAGATAGTAGCACGTCCTGAAACACTAAACAACAGGACCAGAATATGTTCTGTCTGTATAGATAGTAGCACATCCTGAAACACTAAACAACAGGACCAGAATATGTTCTGTCTGTATAGATAGTAGCACGTCCTGAAACACTAAACAACAGGACCAGAATATGTTCTGTCTGTAGATAGTAGTACGTCCTGAAACACTAAACAACAGGACCAGAATATGTTCTGTCTGTATAGATAGTAGTACATCCTGAAACACTAAACAACAGGACCAGAATATGTTCTGTCTGCTCTGTATAGATAGTATCACGTCCTGAAACACTAAACAACAGGACCAGAATATGTTCTGTCTGTATAGATAGTAGCACGTCCTGAAACACTGAACAACAGGACCAGAATATGTTCTGTCTGTATAGATAGTAGTACATCCTGAAACACTAAACAACAGGACCAGAATATGTTCTGTCTGTATAGATAGTAGTACATCCTGAAACACTAAACAACAGGACCAGAATATGTTCTGTCTGCTGTCTGTATAGATAGTAGCACGTCCTGAAACACTGAACAACAGGACCAGAATATGTTCTGTCTGCTGTCTGTATAGATAGTATCACGTCCTGAAACACTAAACAACAGGACCAGAATATGTTCTGTCTGTATAGATAGTAGCACGTCCTGAAACACTAAACAACAGGACCAGAATATGTTCTGTCTGCTGTCTGTATAGATAGTAGTACGTCCTGAAACACTAAACAACAGGACCAGAATATGTTCTGTCTGTATAGATAGTAGTACATCCTGAAACACTAAACAACAGGACCAGAATATGTTCTGTCTGTATAGATAGTAGCACGTCCTGAAACACTAAACATCAGGACCAGAATATGTTCTGTCTGCTGTCTGTATAGATAGTATCACGTCCTGAAACACTAAACAACAGGACCAGAATATGTTCTGTCTGCTGTCTATATAGATAGTATCACGTCCTGAAACACTAAACAACAGGACCAGAATATGTTCTGTCTGTATAGATAGTAGCACATCCTGAAACACTAAACAACAGGACCAGAATATGTTCTGTCTGCTGTCTGTATAGATAGTAGTACGTCCTGAAAACACTAAACAACAGGACCAGAATATGTTCTGTCTGCTGTCTGTATATAGATAGTAGCACGTCCTGAAACACTAAACAACAGGACCAGAATATGTTCTGTCTGTATAGATAGTATCACGTCCTGAAACACTAAACAACAGGACCAGAATATGTTCTGTCTGTATAGATAGTAGTACGTCCTGAAACACTGAACAACAGGACCAGAATATGTTCTGTCTGCTGTCTGTATAGATAGTATCACGTCCTGAAACACTAAACAACAGGACCAGAATATGTTCTGTCTGTATAGATAGTAGCACGTCCTGAAACACTAAACAACAGGACCAGAATATGTTCTGTCTGTATAGATAGTAGCACGTCCTGAAACACTAAACAACAGGACCAGAATATGTTCTGTCTGTATAGATAGTAGTACATCCTGAAACACTAAACAACAGGACCAGAATATGTTCTGTCTGTATAGATAGTAGTACATCCTGAAACACTAAACAACAGGACCAGAATATGTTCTGTCTGCTGTCTGTATAGATAGTAGCACGTCCTGAAACACTGAACAACAGGACCAGAATATGTTCTGTCTGCTGTCTGTATAGATAGTATCACGTCCTGAAACACTGAACAACAGGACCAGAATATGTTCTGTCTGTATAGATAGTAGTACATCCTGAAACACTAAACAACAGGACCAGAATATGTTCTGTCTGCTGTCTGTATAGATAGTAGCACGTCCTGAAACACTGAACAACAGGACCAGAATATGTTCTGTCTGCTGTCTGTATAGATAGTAGCACGTCCTGAAACACTAAACAACAGGACCAGAATATGTTCTGTCTGTATAGATAGTAGCACGTCCTGAAACACTAAACAACAGGACCAGAATATGTTCTGTCTGTATAGATAGTAGCACGTCCTGAAACACTAAACAACAGGACCAGAATATGTTCTGTCTGTATAGATAGTAGTACATCCTGAAACACTAAACAACAGGACCAGAATATGTTCTGTCTGTATAGATAGTAGTACATCCTGAAACACTAAACAACAGGACCAGAATATGTTCTGTCTGCTGTCTGTATAGATAGTAGCACGTCCTGAAACACTGAACAACAGGACCAGAATATGTTCTGTCTGCTGTCTGTATAGATAGTAGTCACGTCCTGAAACACTGAACAACAGGACCAGAATATGTTCTGTCTGTATAGATAGTAGCACATCCTGAAACACTAAACAACAGGACCAGAATATGTTCTGTCTGCTGTCTGTATAGATAGTAGCACGTCCTGAAACACTGAACAACAGGACCAGAATATGTTCTGTCTGCTGTCTGTATAGATAGTATCACGTCCTGAAACACTAAACAACAGGACCAGAATACAACACAGGGACCAGAATATGTTCTGTCTGTATAGATAGTAGCACGTCCTGAAACACTAAACAACAGGACCAGAATATGTTCTGTCTGTATAGATACAACAGGACCAGAATATGTTCTGTCTGTATAGATAGTAGTACTCCTGAAACACTAAACAACAGGACCAGAATATGTTCTGTCTGTATAGATAGTAGCACGTCCTGAAACACTAAACAACAGGACCAGAATATGTTCTGTCTGCTGTCTGTATAGATAGTAGCACGTCCTGAAACACTAAACAACAGGACCAGAATATGTTCTGTCTGCTGTCTGTATAGATAGTAGTACGTCCTGAAACACTAAACAACAGGACCAGAATATGTTCTGTCTGCTGTCTGTATAGATAGTAGCACGTCCTGAAACACTAAACAACAGGACCAGAATATGTTCTGTCTGTATAGATAGTAGCACGTCCTGAAACACTAAACAACAGGACCAGAATATGTTCTGTCTGTATAGATAGTAGCACATCCTGAAACAAAACAACAGGACCAGAATATGTTCTGTCTGCTGTCTGTATAGATAGTAGCACGTCCTGAAACACTAAACAACAGGACCAGAATATGTTCTGTCTGCTCTGTATAGATAGTAGCACGTCCTGAAACACTAAACAACAGGACCAGAATATGTTCTGTCTGCTGTCTGTATAGATAGTAGTACGTCCTGAAACACTAAACAACAGGACCAGAATATGTTCTGTCTGCTGTCTGTATAGATAGTAGCACGTCCTGAAACACTAAACAACAGGACCAGAATATGTTCTGTCTGTATAGATAGTAGCACGTCCTGAAACACTAAACAACAGGACCAGAATATGTTCTGTCTGCTGTCTGTATAGATAGTAGCACGTCCTGAAACACTAAACAACAGGACCAGAATATGTTCTGTCTGCTGTCTGTATAGATAGTATCACGTCCTGAAACACTAAACAACAGGACCAGAATATGTTCTGTCTGTATAGATAGTAGCACGTCCTGAAACACTAAACAACAGGACCAGAATATGTTCTGTTCTGTCTGTATAGATAGTATCACGTCCTGAAACACTAAACAACAGGACCAGAATATGTTCTGTCTGTGTCTGTATAGATAGTAGCACATCCTGAAACACTAAACAACAGGACCAGAATATGTTCTGTCTGTATAGATAGTAGCACGTCCTGAAACACTAAACAACAGGACCAGAATATGTTCTGTCTGCTGTCTGTATAGATAGTATCACGTCCTGAAACACTAAACAACAGGACCAGAATATGTTCTTCACTGTCTGCTGTCTGTATAGATAGTAGTACGGAAACACTAAACAACAGGACCAGAATATGTTCTGTCTGTGTCTATAGATAGTATCCTGAAACACTAAACAACAGGACCAGAATATGTTCTGTCTGTATAGATAGTAGCACGTCGTCCTGAAACACTAAACAACAGGACCAGAATATGTTCTGTCTGTGTCTGTATAGATAGTAGCACGTCCTGAAACACTAAACAACAGGACCAGAATATGTTCTGTCTGCTGTCTGTATAGATAGTAGTCGTCCAGAAACACTAAACAAATAACAGGACCAGAATATGATAGATAGTAGTACGTCCTGAAACACTAAACAACAGGACCAGAATATGTTCTGTCTGCTGTCTGTATAGATAGTAGCACGTCCTGAAACACTAAACAACAGGACCAGAATATGTTCTGTCTGTATAGATAGTAGCACGTCCTGAAACACTGAACAACAGGACCAGAATATGTTCTGTCTGCTGTCTGTATAGATAGTAGCACGTCCTGAAACACTAAACAACAGGACCAGAATATGTTCTGTCTGCTGTCTGTATAGATAGTATCACGTCCTGAAACACTAAACAACAGGACCAGAATATGTTCTGTCTGCTGTCTGTATAGATAGTAGCACGTCCTGAATGATAATACTAAACACTAAACAACAGGACCAGAATATGTTCTGTCTGTATAGATAGTAGTAGTACGTCCTGAAACACTAAAACATCAGGACCAGAATATGTTCTGTCTGTATAGATAGTAGTACATCCTGAAACACTAAACAACAGGACCAGAATATGTTCTGTCTGTATAGATAGTAGTACGTCCTGAAACACTAAACAACAGGACCAGAATATGTTCTGTCTGCTGTCTGTATAGATAGTAGCACGTCCTGAAACACTAAACAACAGGACCAGAATATGTTCTGTCTGCTGTCTGATAGTAGTATCACGTCCTGAAACACTAAACAACAGGACCAGAATATTCTTCTGTCTGTATAGATAGTAGCACATCCTGAAACACTAAACAACAGGACCAGAATATGTTCTGTCTGTATAGATAGTAGCACGTCCTGAAACACTAAACAACAGGACCAGAATATGTTCTGTCTGTATAGATAGTAGTACGTCCTGAAACACTAAACAACAGGACCAGAATATGTTCTGTCTGCTGTCTGTATAGATAGTAGCACGTCCTGAAACACTAAACAACAGGACCAGAATATGTTCTGTCTGCTGTCTGTATAGATAGTAGCACGTCCTGAAACACTGAACAACAGGACCAGAATATGTTCTGTCTGTATAGATAGTAGCACGTCCTGAAACACTAAACAACAGGACCAGAATATGTTCTGTCTGTATAGATAGTAGCACGTCCTGAAACACTAAACAACAGGACCAGAATATGTTCTGTCTGCTGTCTGTATAGATAGTAGCACGTCCTGAAACACTAAACAACAGGACCAGAATATGTTCTGTCTGTATAGATAGTAGCACGTCCTGAAACACTGAACAACAGGACCAGAATATGTTCTGTCTGTATAGATAGTAGCACGTCCTGAAACACTAAACATCAGGACCAGAATATAGATAGTAGTACGTCCTGAAAACACTAAACAACAGGACCAGAATATGTTCTGTCTGCTGTCTGTATAGATAGTAGTACGTCCTGAAACACTAAACAACAGGACCAGAATATGTTCTGTCTGTATATAGATAGTATCACGTCCTGAAACACTAAACAACAGGACCAGAATATGTTCTGTCTGTATAGATATAGTAGTACTATGTTCTGTCTGTATAGTAGATAGTAGTACGTCCTGAAACACTGAACAACAGGACCAGAATATGTTCTGTCTGCTGTCTGTATAGATAGTAGCACGTCCTGAAACACTAAACAACAGGACCAGAATATGTTCTGTCTGTATAGATAGTAGCACGTCCTGAAACACTAAACAACAGGACCAGAATATGTTCTGTCTGCTGTCTGATAGATAGTATCACGTCCTGAAACACTAAACAACAGGACCAGAATATGTTCTGTCTGTATAGATAGTAGCACGTCCTGAAACACTAAACAACAGGACCAGAATATGTTCTGTCTGTATAGATAGTAGTACGTCCTGAAACACTAAACAACAGGACCAGAATATGTTCTGTCTGTATAGATAGTAGTACATCCTGAAACACTAAACAACAGGACCAGAATATGTTCTGTCTGTATAGATAGTAGCACGTCCTGAAACACTAAACAACAGGACCAGAATATGTTCTGTCTGCTGTCTGTATAGATAGTAGTACGTCCTGAAACACTAAACAACAGGACCAGAATATGTTCTGTCTGCTGTCTGTATAGATAGTATCACGTCCTGAAACACTGAACAACAGGACCAGAATATGTTCTGTCTGTATAGATAGTAGCACGTCCTGAAACACTAAACAACAGGACCAGAATATGTTCTGTCTGCTGTCTGTATAGATAGTAGCACGTCCTGAAACACTGAACAACAGGACCAGAATATGTTCTGTCTGCTGTCTGTATAGATAGTAGTACACGTCCTGAAACACTAAACAACAGGACCAGAATATGTTCTGTCTGTATAGATAGTAGCACGTCCTGAAACACTAAACAACAGGACCAGAATATGTTCTGTCTGCTGTCTGTATAGATAGTAGCACGTCCTGAAACACTAAACAACAGGACCAGAATATGTTCTGTCTGTATAGATAGTAGTACATCCTGAAACACTAAACAACAGGACCAGAATATGTTCTGTCTGTATAGATAGTAGCACATCCTGAAACACTAAACAACAGGACCAGAATATGTTCTGTCTGCTGTCTGTATAGATAGTATCACGTCCTGAAACACTAAACAACAGGACCAGAATATGTTCTGTCTGCTCTGTATAGATAGTATCACGTCCTGAAACACTGAACAACAGGACCAGAATATGTTCTGTCTGTATAGATAGTAGTACATCCTGAAACACTAAACAACAGGACCAGAATATGTTCTGTCTGTATAGATAGTAGCACATCCTGAAACACTAAAACAACAGTCTGCTGTCTGTATAGAATATGTTCCAGAATATGTCTGCTGTCTGTATAGATAGTAGCACGTCCTGAAACACTGAACAACAGGACCAGAATATGTTCTGTCTGCTGTCTGTATAGATAGTATCACGTCCTGAAACACTAAACAACAGGACCAGAATATGTTCTGTCTGCTGTCTGTATAGATAGTAGTACGTCCAGAAAACACTAAACAACAGGACCAGAATATGTTCTGTCTGCTGTCTGTATAGATAGTATCACGTCCTGAAACACTAAACAACAGGACCAGAATATGTTCTGTCTGTATAGATAGTAGCACGTCCTGAAACACTAAACAACAGGACCAGAATATGTTCTGTCTGCTGTCTGTATAGATAGTAGCACGTCCTGAAACACTAAACAACAGGACCAGAATATGTTCTGTCTGCTGTCTGTATAGATAGTATCACGTCCTGAAACACTAAACAACAGGACCAGAATATGTTCTGTCTGTATAGATAGTAGCACATCCTGAAACACTAAACAACAGGACCAGAATATGTTCTGTCTGTATAGATAGTAGCACGTCCTGAAACACTGAACAACAGGACCAGAATATGTTCTGTCTGCTGTCTGTATAGATAGTATCACGTCCTGAAACACTAAACAACAGGACCAGAATATGTTCTGTCTGTATAGATAGTAGCACGTCCTGAAACACTAAACAACAGGACCAGAATATGTTCTGTCTGTATAGATAGTAGCACGTCCTGAAACACTAAACATCAGGACCAGAATATGTTCTGTCTGTATAGATAGTAGTACATCCTGAAACACTAAACAACAGGACCAGAATATGTTCTGTCTGTATAGATAGTAGTACATCCTGGAAACACTAAACAACAGGACCAGAATATGTTCTGTCTGCTGTCTGTATAGATAGTAGCACGTCCTGAAACACTAACAACAGGACCAGAATATGTTCTGTCTGCTGTCTGTATAGATAGTATCACGTCCTGAAACACTAAACAACAGGACCAGAATATGTTCTGTCTGTATAGATAGTAGCACGTCCTGAAACACTAAACAACAGGACCAGAATATGTTCTGTCTGTATAGATAGTAGCACGTCCTGAAACACTGAACAACAGGACCAGAATATGTTCTGTCTGCTGTCTGTATAGATAGTAGCACGTCCTGAAACACTAAACAACAGGACCAGAATATGTTCTGTCTGTATAGATATTCTAAACAACAGGACCAGAATATGTTCTGTCTGTATAGATAGTAGTACACATCCTGAAACACTAAACAACAGGACCAGAATATGTTCTGTCTGTATAGATAGTAGCACGTCCTGAAACACTAAACAACAGGACCAGAATATGTTCTGTCTGTATGTATAGTAGTACATCCTGAAACACTAAACAACAGGACCAGAATATGTTCTGTCTGCTGTCTGTATAGATAGTAGCACGTCCTGAAACACTGAACAACAGGACCAGAATATGTTCTGTCTGCTCTGTATAGATAGTATACGTCCTGAAACACTGAACAACAGGACCAGAATATGTTCTGTCTGTATAGATAGTAGTACATCCTGAAACACTGAACAACAGGACCAGAATATGTTCTGTCTGCTGTAGTAGCACTCCTGAAACACTAAACAACAGGACCAGAATAGTTCTATAGTAGCACGTCCTGAAACACTAAACAACAGGACCAGAATATGTTCTGTCTGCTGTCTGTATAGATAGTATCACGTCCTGAAACACTAAACAACAGGACCAGAATATGTTCTGTCTGCTCTGTATAGATAGTAGTACGTCCTGAAACACTGAACAACAGACCAGAATATGTTCTGTCTGCTGTCTGTATAGATAGTATCACGTCCTGAAACACTAAACAACAGGACCAGAATATGTTCTGTCTGTATAGATAGTAGCACGTCCTGAAACACTAAACAACAGGACCAGAATATGTTCTGTCTGTATAGATAGTAGCACGTCCTGAAACACTAAACAACAGGACCAGAATATGTTCTGTCTGCTGTCTGTATAGATAGTAGTCACGTCCTGAAACACTAAACAACAGGACCAGAATATGTTCTGTCTGCTGTCTGTATAGATAGTAGTACGCCCTGAAACACTAAACAACAGGACCAGAATATGTTCTGTCTGTATAGATAGTAGTCATCCTGAAACACTAAACAACAGGACCAGAATAGTTCTGTCTGTATCACGTCCTGAAACACTAAACAACAGGACCAGAATATGTTCTGTCTGTTGTCTGTATAGATAGTAGTACGTCCTGAAAACACTAAACAACAGGACCAGAATATGTTCTGTCTGTATAGATAGTAGTCACGTCCTGAAACACTAAACAACAGGACCAGAATATGTTCTGTCTGTATAGATAGTAGCACGTCCTGAAACACTAAACAACAGGACCAGAATATGTTCTGTCTGTATAGATAGTAGTCACATCCTGAAACACTAAACAACAGGACCAGAATATGTTCTGTCTGTATAGATAGTAGCACGTCCTGAAACACTGAACAACAGGACCAGAATATGTTCTGTCTGCTGTCTGTATAGATAGTATCACGTCCTGAAACACTGAACAACAGGACCAGAATATGTTCTGTCTGTATAGATAGTAGTACATCCTGAAACACTAAACAACAGGACCAGAATATTTTTCCTGTCTGTATAGATAGTTCACGTAAACACTGAACAGGACCAGAATATGTTCTGTCTGTATATAGATAGTATCACGTCCTGAAACACTAAACAACAGGACCAGAATATGTTCTGGTCTGTCTAGAAACAGATCAGGACGTCTCTGAAACACTAAACAACAGGACCAGAATATGTTCTGTCTTCTGTCTGTATAGATAGTAGTACGTCCTGAAACACTGAAACAACAGGACAGAATATGTTCTGTCTGCATTCTGTATAGATAGTATCACGTCCTGAAACACTAAACAGGACCAGAATATGTTCTGTCTGTATAGATAGTAGCACGTCCTGAAACACTGAACAACAGGACCAGAATATGTCTCTGTCTGCTGTCTGTATAGATAGTATCACGTCCTGAAACACTAAACAACAGGACCAGAATATGTTCTGTCTGTATAGATAGTAGTCCTGAAAACACTAAACAACAGGACCAGAATATGTTCTGTCTGTATAGATAGTACACAAACAACACTAAACATCAGACCAGAATATGTTCTGTCTGCTGTCTGTATTCAGATAGTAGCACGTCAGAAACACTAAACAACAGGACCAGAATATGTTCTGCTGCTCTGTATAGATAGTATCACAACTCTGTCTGTCTGGACCAGAATGTCTGTCTGTATAGATAGTAGCACGTCCTGAAACACTAAACAACAGGACCAGAATATGTATGTTCTGTCTGGACCAGGGTATAGATAGTAGTAATACGCACGTCCTGAAACACTGAAAACAGGACCAGAGCCTATGTTCTGTCTGTCTCTGTCTGTATAGATAGTATCACGTCCTGAAACACTAAACAACAGGACCAGAATATGTTCTGTCTGTATAGATAGTAGCACGCCCTGAAACACTAAACAACAGGACCAGAATATGTTCTGTCTGTATAGATAGTAGTCACGTCCTGAAAACACTAAACAACAGGACCAGAATATGTTCTGTCTGCTGTCTGTATAGATAGTATCACGTCCTGAAACACTAAACAACAGGACCAGAATATGTTCTGTCTGTATAGATAGTAGCACGTCCTGAAACAGACAATATCCTGAAACCAGCTGTCTGGTATCCGTCTGACATTAAACCAGGAAGAATATGTTCTGTCTGAAATAGTGACACTGCCTGAAACACTAAACAACAGGACCAGAATATGTTCTGTCTGTATAGATAGTAGCACGGACTCATTATGTTCTACTCCTGAAACACTAAACAACAGGACCAGAATATGTTCTGTCTGTATAGATAGTAGCTACGTCCCTGAAACACTAAACAACAGGACCCTATGTTCTGTCTGTATAGATAGTAGCACTCACTTAGACCTAAACACTAAATCAAACAAAAGGACCAGAATATTTGCATTCACATAAAGAGCTATAAAATTAAAAAGTTCTAAAATCTAAAGAGCCATTAAATCCTTGTCACGATGCTCTATGCTGCCTGTAGATGTTTACTGTTTTCAAGTTAAAACACTGACAAAACATTTACCGCTGTACATATGCAAACTGACAAGATGTAAATACAGGAAGGAAATTCAAGACATTACCCAAACGTGTCCTGGAGAAACAACCTTTTTGGAAGCAGTTCAAGCTCAGTACAATCTGATTGATCCCTCTGAAGAGTTGTTCCCTGTCGCTCTCTCTCTCTCGCTCTCTGTCTCTCTCTCCTCTCTCATGTCTCTATAGACCAGAGCCCTATTCTCTCTATCTAGTGGTACTACTATAGACCAGAGCCCTATTCCTATATAGTCTCTACTCTAGACCAGAGCCCTATTCTCTCTCTATAGTGGGTACTACTATAGACTCTGTCTGCCCTATTCCTATCTATAGTGGTACTACTATAGACCAGAGCTCCTCTGCCCCTCTATATAGTGGTACTACTCTAGACCAGAGCCCTATTCTCCTATGTAGTGTCTCTATTCTCTTAGACCAGAGCCCTATCTCTCTCTAAATAGTGGTACTACTATAGACCAGAGCCCTATTCTCTCTCTCTCTCTAGTCTCTATTCTCTCTCTAGACCAGAGCCCTATCTCCCTATATAGTGGTACTACTATAGACCAGAGCCTCTATTCTCCTATATAGTCTCTCTCTCTACTGTCTTTCTCTCCAGAGCCCTATTCCCTATATAGTCTCACTACTCTAGACCAGAGCCCTATTCTCTCTCTCTACTCTGTCTCTATTCTCTCTCTCTCTCTATGTCTCTATTCTCTAGACCAGAGCCCTATCTCTCTCTCTAGTCTGTCTGTCTGTCTGTCTGTCTGTCTGTCTGTCCTGTCTGTCTGTTCCCTATATAGTCTCTCTACTTTTATTCCTGCTACCTTCAGGGATTGTTTTTGTGTGTTTTTTAAACAGAACAATATCATAGTAAATACTCTAGACCAGCAGCAGGACACTTCTGTAATATTAAATCTCTGTGCTGGTTATAGAGGGAAAACAGAGACACTCTGGACCCTCACCAAGGTCAACTTCCTGTCTTCAGTGTGTGTCACGCCCCTGACCGTAGACCAGGATGTGATGTGGGTGGGCATTCTATGTTTGTATGTCTAGTTGTTTATTTCTATGTGTTTGGCTGGGTATGGTTCTCAGAGGGACAGCTGTCTATCGTTGTCTCTGATTGGGAATCATACTTAGGCAGCCTGTTTTCCCACTGTTAGTTGTGGCTGGTTATTTTCTGTTTAGTGTTCGTTGCAACTGTCAGAAGTGTTTCTTTTTTATTTGTATTCAGTGTTCAGTCAGAATAAATCATATACCACGAGCACCTTGGTCCTCTAATAATGCCGTTACAGTGTGACTCAAATGGCACCTATTCCTATATAGTGGTACTACTATAGACCAGAGCCCTATTCCCTATATAGTGGTACTACTATAGACCAGAGCCCTATTCCCTATATAGTGGTACTACTATAGACCAGAGCCCTATTCCCTATATAGTGGTACTACTATAGACCAGAGCCCTATTCCTATATAGTGGTACTACTATAGACCAGAGCCCTATTCCCTATATAGTGGTACTACTATAGACCAGAGCCCTATTCCCTATATAGTGGTACTACTATAGACCAGAGCCCTATTCCCTATATAGTGGTACTACTATAGACCAGAGCCCTATTCCCTATATAGTGGTACTACTATAGACCAGAGCCCTATTCCCTATATAGTGGAGCCCTACTACTATAGACCAGAGCCCTATTCCCTATATAGTGGTACTACTTTAGACCAGAGCCCTATTCCCTATATAGTGGTACTACTAGACCAGAGCCCCTGGTTCCCTAGACCAGAGCCCTATTCCCTATATAGTGGTACTACTATAGACCAGAGCCCTATTCCCTATATAGTGGTACTACTTTAGACCAGAGCCCTATTCCCTATATAGTGGTACTACTATAGACCAGAGCCCTATCCCCTATATAGTACACTACTATAGACCAGAGCCCTATTCCCTATATAGTGGTACTACTATAGACCAGAGCCCTATTCCCTATATAGTGGTACTACTATAGACCAGAGCCCTATTCCCTATATAGTGGTACTACTATAGACCAGAGCCCTATTCCCTATATAGTGGTACTACTATAGACCAGAGCCCTATTCCCTATATAGTGGTACTACTATAGACCAGAGCCCTATTCCTATATAGTGGTACTACTATAGACCAGAGCCCTATTCCCTATATAGTGGTACTACTATAGACCAGAGCCCTATTCCCTATATAGTGGTACTACTATAGACCAGAGCCCTATTCCCTATATAGTGGTACTACTATAGACCAGAGCCCTATTCCCTATATAGTGGTACTACTATAGACCAGAGCCCTATTCCCTATATAGTGGTACTACTATAGACCAGAGCCCTATTCCCTATATAGTGGTACTACTATAGACCAGAGCCCTATTCCCTATATAGTGGTACTACTATAGACCAGAGCCCTATTCCTATATAGTGGTACTACTATAGACCAGAGCCCTATTCCCTATATAGTGGTACTACTATAGACCAGAGCCCTATTCCTATATAGTGGTACTACTATAGACCAGAGCCCTATTCCCTATATAGTGGTACTACTATAGACCAGAGCCCTATTCCTATATAGTGGTACTACTATAGACCAGACCAGAACCCTATTCCTATATAGTGGTACTAGTATAGACCAGAGCCCTATTCCCTATATAGTGGTACTACTATAGACCAGAACCCTATTCCCTATATAGTGGTACTAGTATAGACCAGAGCCCCTATTCCTATATTTAGTAGTACTACTATAGACCAGAGCCCTATTCCCTATATAGTGGTATTCTACTACAGACCAGCATTAAGTTCATATTGGACCAGGCATCTGTACTGTTGAGTCAGAACCTATAAGTGGTACTAATCAGTTTATAGAACAATCTGTAGTTTATAGAACAATCTGTAGTTTATAGAACCATCTGTAGTTTATAGAACCATCTGTAGTTTATAGAACAATCTGTAGTTTATAGAACCAATCTGTAGTTTATAGAACCATCTGTAGTTTATAGAACCAATATTCTGTAGTTTATAGAACAATCTGTAGTTTATAGAACCATCTGTAGTTTATAGAACCATCTGTAGTTTATAGAACCATCTGTAGTTTATAGAACCATCTGTAGTTTATAGAACCATCTGTAGTTTATAGAACAATCTGTAGTTTATAGAACCATCTGTAGTTTATAGAACCATCTGTAGTTTATAGAACCATCTGTAGTTTATAGAACCATCTGTAGTTTATAGAACAATCTGTAGTTTATAGAACCATCTGTAGTTTATAGAACCATCTGTAGTTTATAGAACCATCTGTAGTTTATAGAACAATCTGTAGTTTATAGAACCATCTGTAGTTTATAGAACCATCTGTAGTTTATAGAACCATCTGTAGTTTATAGAACCATCTGTAGTTTATAGAACCATCTGTAGTTTATAGAACAATCTGTAGTTTATAGAACCATCTGTAGTTTATAGAACCATCTGTAGTTTATAGAACCATCTGTAGTTTATAGAACAATCTGTAGTTTATAGAACCATCTGTAGTTTATAGAACCATCTGTAGTTTATAGAACAATCTGTAGTTTATAGAACCATCTGTAGTTTATAGAACCATCTGTAGTTTATAGAACCATCTGTAGTTTATAGAACCATCTGTAGTTTATAGAACAATCTGTAGTTTATAGAACCATCTGTAGTTTATAGAACCATCTGTAGTTTATAGAACAATCTGTAGTTTATAGAACCATCTGTAGTTTATAGAACCATCTGTAGTTTATAGAACCATCTGTAGTTTATAGAACAATCTGTAGTTTATAGAACCATCTGTAGTTTATAGAACAATCTGTAGTTTATAGAACCATCTGTAGTTTATAGAACCATCTGTAGTTTATAGAACCATCTGTAGTTTATAGAACCATCTGTAGTTTATAGAACAATCTGTAGTTTATAGAACCATCTGTAGTTTATAGAACCATCTGTAGTTTATAGAACCATCTGTAGTTTATAGAACCATCTGTAGTTTATAGAACCATCTGTAGTTTATAGAACCATCTGCCTGTTTATAGGTAGAGGTAGTTGAGGCCCTCATGTAGCCTTATAGAAGATCTGTAGTTGAGGCCCTACATGCAGCCTTATTGCTATAGAAGAGGTAGTTGAGGCCCTACATGCAGCCTTATAGAAGAGGTAGTTGAGGCCCTACTGCAGCCTGCTATCGGTAGAGGTAGTTGAGGCCCTACATTGTGCCTGCTATAGAAGAGGTAGTTGAGGCCCCACAGCTAGCCTGCTATAGAAGAGGTAGTTGAGGCCCACATGCAGCCTTATAGAAGAGGTAGTTGAGGCCCTACATGCAGCCTGCTATAGATAGAGGTAGTTGAGGCCCTACATGCAGCCTGCTATAGGTAGAGGTAGTTGAGGCCAACATGCAGCCTGCTATAGAAGAGGTAGTTGAGGCCCATCTGCAGCCTGCTATAGGTAGAGGTAGTTGAGGCCCTACATGGAGCCTGCTATAGGTAGAGGTACTTGAGGCCCTAAAGGCAGCCTGCTATAGATAGAGGTAGTTGAGGCCCTACATGCAGCCTGCTATAGATAGAGGTAGTTGAGGCCCTACATGCAGCCTGCTATAGATAGAGGTAGTTGAGGCCCTAAAGGCAGCCTGCTATAGGTAGAGGTAGTTGAGGCCCTACATGGAGCCTGCTATAGGTAGAGGTAGTTGAGGCCCTAAAGGCAGCCTGCTATAGGTAGAGGTAGTTGAGGCCCTACATGCAGCCTGCTATAAGTAGAGGTAGTTGAGGCCCTAAAGGCAGCCTGCTATAGGTAGAGGCAGTTGAGGCCCTACATGGAGCCTGCTATAAGTAGAGGTAGTTGAGGCCCTACATGCAGCCTGCTATAGATAGAGGTAGTTGAGGCCCTACATGCAGCCTGCTATAGGTAGAGGTAGTTGAGGCCCTAAAGGCAGCCTGCTATAGGTAGAGGTAGTTGAGGCCCTACATGCAGCCTGCTATAGGTAGAGGTAGTTGAGGCCCTAAAGGCAGCCTGCTATAGGTAGAGGTAGTTGAGGCCCTACATGCAGCCTGCTATAGGTAGAGGATGTTGAGGCCCTACATGGAGCCTGCTATAAGTAGAGGCAGTTGAGGCCCTACATGCAGCCTGCTATAGGTAGAGGTAGTTGAGGCCCTAAATGCAGCCTGCTATAGGTAGAGGTAGTTGAGGCCCTACATGGAGCCTGCTATAGGTAGAGGTAGTTGAGGCCCTAAAGGCAGCCTGCTATAGGTAGAGGTAGTTGAGGCCCTACATGCAGCCTGCTATAGGTAGAGGTAGTTGAGGCCCTACATGCAGCCTGCTATAGGTAGAGGCAGTTGAGGCCCTACATGCAGCCTGCTATAGGTAGAGGTAGTTGAGGCCCTACATGCAGCCTGCTATTGGTAGAGGCAGTTGAGGCCCTACATGCAGCCTGCTATAGATAGAGGTAGTTGAGGCCCTTCCATGCAGCCTGCTAACAGGTAGAGGTAGTTGAGGCCCTACATTCAGCCTGCTATTGATAGAGGCAGTTGAGGCCCTACATGGAGCCTGCTATAGGTAGAGGTAGTTGAGGCCCTACATGCAGCCTGCTATGAGGTAGAGGCAGTTGAGGCCCTACATGATCAGCCTGCTATAGATAGAGGTAGTTGAGGCCCTACATGCAGCCTGCTATAGGTAGAGGTAGTTGAGGCCCTACATGCAGCCTGCTATAGATAGAGGTAGTTGAGGCCCTACATGCAGCCTGCTTATTAGGTAGAGGTAGTTGAGGCCCTAAGTGTGCAGCCTGCTATTGGTAGAGGTAGTTGAGGCCCTACATGCAGCCTGCTATAGATAGAGGTAGTTGAGGCCCTACATGCAGCCTGCTATCGGTAGAGGCAGTTGAGGCCCTACATTGTGCCTGCTATAGGTAGAGGAAGTTGAGGCCCTACGTGCAGCCTGCTAAAGGTAGAGGTAGTTGAGGCCCTACATGCAGCCTGCTATAGATAGAGGTAGTTGAGGCCCTACATGCAGCCTGCTATAGATAGAGGTAGTTGAGGCCCTACATGCAGCCTGCTATAGGTAGAGGTAGTTGAGGCCCTACATGCAGCCTGCTATAGATAGAGGTAGTTGAGGCCCTACATGCAGCCTGCTATAGGTAGAGGTAGTTGAGGCCCTACGTGCAGCCTGCTATAGGTAGAGGCAGTTGAGGCCCTACATGCAGCCTGCTATAGATAGAGGTAGTTGAGGCCCTACATGCAGCCTGCTATAGGTAGAGGCAGTTGAGGCCCTAAAGGCAGCCTGCTATAGGTAGAGGTAGTTGAGGCCCTACATGCAGCCTGCTATAGGTAGAGGTAGTTGAGGCCCTACATGCAGCCTGCTATAGGTAGAGGTAGTTGAGGCCCTAAAGGCAGCCTGCTATAGGTAGGTAGTTGAGGCCCTACATGCCAGGTGCTATAGGTAGAGGTGGTTGAGGCCCTAAATGCAGCCTGCTATAGGTAGAGGTAGTTGAGGCCCTACATGGAGCCTGCTATAGGTAGAGGCCCTACGGAGCCTGATAGGTTGAGGCCCTACATGCAGCCTGCTATAGATAGAGGTAGTTGAGGCCCTAAAGGCAGCCTGCATAGGTAGCCTGCCTTCATGATGAGGAGAGGCAGTTGAGGCCCTAAAGGCAGCCTTAGCTATAGGAAGGTGTAGTTGAGGAACAGCAGCCTGCTATAGGTAGAGGATGATTGAGGCCCTACACACCTGCCAGCTAGGTAGAGGCAGTTGCTCTGAGGCTGCTATGGGGAGTTGAGGCCTGGGCCTGCAGCCTAGGTAGAGGAACACGTTGAGGCCCTACATGCAGCCTGCAGTAAGGAGAGGCAGTTGAGGCCCTACATGCAGCCTGCTATAGGGCAAAAAGTTATTTAGTCTGCCTGGGAGCAAGACATCCTGGTCCGTGGCTGGGTTTCTTGAGTCCCTATTGATGCAGCCTGCTATAGGCCTAGAGGTGTCTGAGCCATTGAATTGCAGCCTGCTATAGTAGAGGCAGTTGAGGCCCTAAAGGCAGCCTGCTAGTTTATAGACATGTTGAGGCACCTTGCCCTGATTAAAAGCAGTGGTTGAGGCCCTAAAGGCAGCCTCAACCCACTTGAGATGCCTGCTAATAGGTAGAGGTTTTGAGGGCCCTAATGTAGCTGCTATGGGAACGACATCTTGAGGCCCTAATGCAGCCTGCTATAGGTAGAGGTAGTTGAGGCCCTATTTTCATCAGACTGCTATAGATAAGGTAGTTGAGGCCCGTACATGGAAGCCTGTCTATAGGTGGAGTCAGCTTGAGTCTGACCAGCGTTGGACAGACCTCAGCGTAGAGGTCTTGTTTAAGTTTCTGCCTGTATGCAGGGATCAACAAAATGGTAGTTGAGGTCAGCTTTTCCGAGGCCCTAAAGGCAGCCTGCTATAGGTAGAGGTAGTTGAGGCCCTAACAATGATCCAAGGTTTTACCACCCCTGGTTGCGCAATCGATATGCTGATAAAATTTAGGGTAGAGGTAGTTGAGGCCCTAAAGGCAGCCTGCTATTGGTAGAGGTAGTTGAGGCCCTACATGCAGCTGATGTAAGAAGGGCTTTATAAATACATTTGATTGATTTGATTGATTAACCAGCATACCACAGCATTCTACAGCGATAAGCCTTCCCATCTGGTTTTCACATAGTGAGACTATCATTTGTTTTTCAACAGGACAATGACCCAACACACATCCAGGCTGTGTAAGGGCTGTTTGACCAAGAAAGAGAGTGATGGAGTGCTGCATCAGATGACCTGGCCTCCACGATTACGCAACCTCAACCCACTTGAGATGGTTTGGGATGAGTTGAACCGCAGAGTGAAGGAAAAGCAGCCAACAAGTACTCAGCATAATGTGGGAACTCCTTCGAGATTGTTTGGAAAAAGCATTCCAGGTGAAGCTGGTTGAGAGAATGCCAAGAGTGTGTAAAGCTGTCATCAAGGCAAAGAGTGCACTACTTTAAAATACATACAGTTAAAACCCAACACACCACAACTCACAGACTGTCCTTCGTTTGTTCCACTTCCTTACAGTCATACTGACTGTGTTCTCACAGTGAAGCCGACTCTGTCAACACAAACGTTACCCTCACTTTTCTTTTAATAAAGCTGTTGAAGTTGTGTAAGTCTCTTTGCCTTTAAGCTTCCTCAACAGATACATAGCAGCAGGTCTACAGGGAAAATCGGGAAAGAGATTTAACTCCTGGTTATCAATCTGGACTTTTGTCAAAAAAATCTGAATGTCCAGATTAGTTTATTTACCTCCCTTTGCCTTGGGATGTTTGTCACGCCCTGACCTCAGTATTCTTTGTTTTCTTTATTATTTTGGTTAGGTCAGGGTGTGACATGGGTGATTTATGTGTTTCTGTGCCTGTCTAGGGGTTATGTATGTCTATGGGTGTTTAACTAGTCTAGGTGGTGTGTATGTCTATGGGTGTTTAACTAGTCTAGGTGGTGTGTATGTCTATGGGTGTTTATCTAGTCTAGGTGGTGTGTATGTCTATGGGTGTTTAACTAGTCTAGGGGTTATGTATGTCTATGGGTGTTTAACTAGTCTAGGTGTTATGTATGTCTATGGGTGTTTAACTAGTCTAGGTGTTATGTATGTCTATGGGTGAACTAGTCTAGGTGTTATGTATGTCTATGGGTGTTTAACTAGTCTAGGTGTTATGTATGTCTATGGGTGGACTAGTCTAGGTGTTATGTATGTCTATGGGTGTTTAACTAGTCTAGGTGTTATGTATGTCTATGGGTGAACTAGTCTAGGTGTTATGTATGTCTATGGGTGAACTAGTCTAGGGGTTATGTATGTCTATGGGTGTTTAACTAGTCTAGGTGTTATGTATGTCTATGGGTGTTTAACTAGTCTAGGTGTTATGTATGTCTATGGGTGTTTAACTAGTCTAGGTGTTATGTATGTCTATGGGTGTTTAACTAGTCTAGGTGTTATGTATGTCTATGGGTGTTTAACTAGTCTAGGTGGTATGTATGTCTATGGGTGTTTAACTAGTCTAGGTGTTATGTATGTCTATGGGTGAACTAGTCTAGGTGTTATGTATGTCTATGGGTGTTTAACTAGTCTAGGTGGTGTGTATGTCTATGGGTGTTTAACTAGTCTAGGTGTTATGTATGTCTATGGGTGAACTCTTCTAGGTGTTATGTATGTCTATGGGTGAACTAGTCTAGGTGTTATGTATGTCTATGGGTGTTTAACTAGTCTAGGTGTTATGTATGTCTATGGGTGTTTAACTAGTCTAGGTGTTATGTATGTCTATGGGTGAACTAGTCACGGTGTTATGTATGTCTATGGGTGTTTAACTAGTCTAGGTGTTATGTATGTCTATGGGTGAACTAGTCTAGGTGTTATGTATGTCTATGGGTGAACTAGTCTAGGTGTTATGTATGTCTATGGGTGTTTAACTAGTCTAGGTGTTAGGTATGTCTATGGGTGAACTAGTCTAGGGGTTATGTATGTCTATGGGTGAACTAGTCTAGGGGTTATGTATGTCTATGGGTGAACTAGTCTAGGGGTTATGTATGTCTATGGGTGAACTAGTCTAGGTGTTATGTATGTCTATGGGTGTTTAACTAGTCTAGGTGTTGTGTATGTCTATGGGTGAACTAGTCACGGTGTTATGTATGTCTATGGGTGTTTATCTAGTCTAGGTGTTATGTATGTCTATGAGTGTTTAACTAGTCTAGGTGTTATGTATGTCTATGGTTGCCTAGATTGGTTCTCAATTAGAGGCAGCCATATTCCTTGGGTATTTCGTGGGTTATTGTCTATGGTTAGTTGCCTGTGTCTGCACTTGTTTATATATAGCATCTCGTTCGTTTTGTTTCGTGTTTTCTTCGTTAATAAATAGAGGAATGTATTCACATCACGCCTCACCTTGGTCTCCTCCATTCAACGAACGTGACAATGTTCCTCTGTCCGTAACTACAACGGTCGATACTAAAATCATTTAACTTCATATGGAGTAACAAACGTCATTATAGAAGACAAGGGGTAATATGTAACACCCCAAGGTGAGGTCGGGTTGAACGGTCTGGATTGTAAAAACTCTTTAAGACGAAATGGAAACAAAATTATTTAACAAATAACGGTCACATCTGGAATATAAATCGTAATTTAATATTCCAACAGATTAGTGGTCTAGAATTCTTACTCAAATGCAACTTTGATGTTGGTAAAATCCCTGTTAAAAGCTGGCTCACTTTCATAAACAACTTTGATGTTGGTAAAATCCCTGTTAAAAGCTGGCTCACTTTCATAAACAACTTTAATGTTGGTAAAATCCCTGTTAAAAGCTGGCTCACTTTCATAAACAACTTTAATGTTGGTAAAATCCCTGTTAAAAGCTGGCTCACTTTCATAAACAACTTTAATGTTGGTAAAATCCCTGTTAAAAGCTGGCTCACTTTCATAAACAAGTAATTCTAACGTGGAACCTCACTATTTTCCTCCACATAGGTCTATAATCTGGAATAATCAAGACGTAAAATACAAAAACAAGTCTTTTTGTTTTTCCAGAACTGGTTTGACAACAGCATTATCTGGGTTAAACAATTATTGATTAATGACGGACAACTATATGATTACCCAGAATTCCTGAGGAGAATCAAATAGTTGTTAGAGCGGTCCCTAACGGTGCTGTTAGAGCTGTCCCTAACCCATCACTCCTGAGGAGAATCAAATAGTTGTTAGAGCGGTCGCTAACGGTGTTGTTAGAGCGGTTCCCTAACGGTGCTTAGAGCGGTCCTAACGGTGCTGTTAGCGTCCCTAACGGTGCTGTTAGGCTGGTGCTGTTAGAGCTCCCTAACGGTTGTTAGAGCGGTCCCTAACGGTGCTGTTAGAGCGGTCCCTAACGGTGTTGTTGCTGTTAGAGCGGTCCCTAACGGTGTTGTTAGAGCGGTCCCTAAAAGGTGTTGTTAGAGCTGTCCCTAACGGTGCTGTTAGAGCTGTCCCCCTAACGGTGCTGTTAGAGCGGTCCCTAACGTCCCCCTAACGGTGCTGTTAGAGCGGTCCCTAACGGTGCTGTTAGAGCTGTCCCTAAAGGTGCTGTTAGCGGTCCCTAAAGGTGTTGTTAGAGCGGTCCCTAACGGTGCTGTTAGAGCTGTCCCTAACTGTTAGTGCTGTTAGAGCTGTCCCTAAAGGTGCTGTTAGAGCTGTCCCCCTAACGGTGCTGTTAGAGCTGTCCCTAAAGGTGCTGTTAGAGCTGTCCCTAAAGGTGCCTGTCCCTAAAGGAGCTGTCCCTAAAGGTGCTGTTAGAGCTGTCCCCTAACGGTGCTGTTAAAGAGCTGTCCTGTCCCTAAAGGTGCTGTTAGAGCTGTCCCAACGGTGCTGTTAGAGCTGTCCCTAAAGGTGCTGTTAGAGCTGTCCCTAAAGGTGCTGTTAGAGCTGTCCTAAGCTGTCCCTAAGTGCTGTTAGAGCTGTCCCCTAACGGTGTTGTTAGAGCTGTCCCTAAAGGTGCTGTTAGAGCTGTCCCTAACGGTGCTGTTAGAGCTGTCCCTAACGGTGCTGTTAGAGCTGTCCCTAACGGTGCTGTTAGAGCTGTCCCCTAACGGTGCTGTTAGAGCTGTCCCTAACGGTGCTGTTAGAGCTGTCCCTAACGGTGCTGTTAGAGCTGTCCCCTAAAGGTGCTGTTAGAGCTGTCCCTAACGGTGCTGTTAGAGCGGTCCCTAAAGGTGCTGTTAGAGCTGTCCCTAACGGTGCTGTTAGAGCTGGTCTGTTAGAGCCTCCCTAACGTGCTGTTAACGGGTGTTGTTCCCTAGAGCTCCCTAACGGTGCTGTTAGAGCGGTCCCTAACGGTGCTGTTAGAGCGGTCCCTAACGGTGCTGTGTTGTGTCCCTAGAGCTCCCTAAAGGTCCCCTAACGGTGCTGTTAGAGCTGTCCCTAAAGGTGCTGTTAGAGCGGTCCCTAACGGTGCTGTTAGAGCTGTCCCTAACGGTGCTGTTAGAGCGGTCCCTAACGGTGCTGTTAGAGCTGTCCCTAACGGTGCTGTTAGAGAGCGGTCCCCTAAAGGTGCTGTTAGAAAAGGTGCTGTTAGAGCTGTCCCTAACGGTGCTGTTAGAGCTGTCCCTAAAGGTGCTGGTGCTGTTAGAGCGGTCCCTAAAGGTGCTGTTAGAGCTGTCCCTAAAGGTGCTGTTAGAGCGGTCCTGTTAGGCGGTCCCTAAAGGTGCTGTTAGAGCTGTCCCTAACGGTGCTGTTAGAGCTGTCCTAACGGTGCTGTTAGAAACTGTCCCCTAACGGTGCTGTTAGAGCTGTCCCTAAAGGTGCTGTTAGAGCTGTCCTAAAGGTGTTTAGGCGGTCCCTAAGGGTGCTGTTGAAGCTGTCCCTAAAGGTGCTGTTAGAGCTGTCCCTAAAGGTGTTGTTAGAGCTGTCCCTAAAGGTGCTGTTAGAGCTGTCCCTAAGGTGCTGTTAGAGCTGAGCTGTCCCTAAAGGTGCTGTTAGAGCTGTCCCTAACGGTGCTGTTAGAGCTGTCCCTAACGGTGCTGTTAGAGCTGTCCCTAACGGTGCTGTTAGAGCTGTCCCTAAAGGTGCTGTTAGAGCTGTCCCTAACGGTGCTGTTAGAGCTGTCCCTAAAGGTGCTGTTAGAGCCGGTCCCTAACGGTGCTGTTAGGAGCTGTCCCTAAAGGTGCTGTTAGAGCGGTCCCTAACGAGCTGTCCCTAAAGGTGTTGTTAGAGCTGTCCCCTAACGGTGCTGTTAGAGCGGTCCCTAAAGGTGCTGTTAGAGCTGTCCCTAACGGTGCTGTTAGAGCGGTCCCTAACGGTGTTGTTGAAACTGTCCCTAAAGGTGCTGTTAGAGCCCTAACGGTGCTGTTAGGAGCGGTCCCTAAAGGTGCTGTTAGAGCTGT
>NW_027039273.1:27500-53483 GCF_034236695.1 Oncorhynchus nerka | reverse complement strand
CGGTGGATATATGTGACTGAGCCGAGGAGAGAGACAACAAGGCCCGGTGGATATATGTGACTGAGCTGAGGAGAGAGACAACAAGGCCCGGTGGATATATGTGACTGAGCTGAGGAGAGAGACAACAAGGCCCGGTGGATATATGTGACTGAGCTGAGGAGAGAGACAACAAGGCCCGGTGAATATATGTGACTGAGCTGAGGAGAGAGACAACAAGGCCCGGTGGATATATGTGACTGAGCTGAGGAGAGAGACAACAAGGCCCGGTGGATATATGTGACTGAGCTGAGGAAGAGACAACAAGGCCCGGTGGATATATGTGACTGAGCTGAGGAGAGAGACAACAAGGCCCGGTGGATATATGTGACTGAGTTGAGGAGAGGGACGAGAATAGTTTAGTCCCAATGACCCATATAGGCTGTTGTGCGAAATCATGTCTTCTTCATAGTAACTTTATTACAATTAGATGCCACAGGTCATAAACAATTTATCTTCATCAAAACCGTCTCAAAACATGTTTGTTTTTTTGTTGCCAAATTCGACCCTGTAGACGCAGCACCACTGGAGCAGTGCTGGTGAGGACAGTCTGGGATGTGGAAGGAGAAAATACATTCCTCCACGAGACTCCACATGCCGTCATCCCTCCCTAAAAACACACTACTCCCTGATTAGTGGAAAAAGATAGAGAGCTGGGGAATAGAACAGGGAGGCAATGATTATAAGCTGCACCGTGTTGGCGGCGCCTGCCTACCCAGTTCGACCTTACTGTTACCACTGTCACAACAGCGAGAGACGTTTTCCTCTCTTAATGGTCTCACACCGAGGTTGAGACGAACAACGTATTAACTTAGATTAGAGTAGGCCAGTGTTCCCCAAACGGGCATGCACGAGTACACAGGGGTTGCAGTATGCTATGTGATCATGCCCCAAGGAAAAGGCACATTTGTGGATTGTACACTTTTCTTTGGTTGGTTGGCGAAGAAATGGAAAGAGTCCCTCAAAGTGTTGGACAAGTCCCTCTGAGGAACCTTGTACGCAAATGTGGTCTTCTCTCAGGTGTTCTTGATACTGACTTCTACCAGAGACAGTAAAATGAATGCCCGGTTAAATAACAGAGATAACAGAATGAATGCCCGGTTAACTAACAGAGATAACAGAATAGATACCATGTTAACTAACAGAGATAACAGAATGAATGCCTGGTTAACTAACAGATAACAGATAATGCCATGAATAACAGAATGAATGAATGCCATTCACTATCAGAGATTGAACTAACTAACAGAGATAACAGAATGAATGCCATGTTAGTTAACAGAATGAATGCCATGTTAACTAACAGAGATAACAGAATGAATGCCATGTTGAATGCCTAACAGAGATAACAGAATGAATGCCATGGTTAACTAACAGAGATAACAGAATGGGCCTATGGTTAACTAACAGAGATAACAGAATGAATGCTTGTTAACTAACAGAGATAACAGAATGAATGCCATGTTAACTAACAGAGATAACAGAATGAATGCCTGGTTAACTAACAGAGATAACAGAATGAAATGCCATGTTAACTAACAGAGATAACAGAATGAATGCTTGGTTAACTAACAGAGATAACAGAATGAATACCTGGTTAACTAACAGAGATAACAGAATGAATGCCTGGTTATGTTAACTAACAGAGATAACAGAATGAATGCCATGTTAACTGCTCGAGATAACAAGAATAAACTAACAGAATAACAAATGAATGCCATGTTAACTAACAGAGATAACAGAATGAATGCCCAGTTAACTAACAGAGATAACAGAATGAATGCCATGTTAACTATTGTTTAACTAGAGATAACAGAATGAATGCCTGGTTAACTAACACAGATAACAGAATGAAATACCATGTTAACTAACAGAGATAACAGAATGAATGCCCTGCTAACTATCAGAGATAACATAATGAATGCCCTGCTAATATAGAAGTAACAATCAACAGAACTAACAAAAGTGTAGAATGAATGCCATGCTAACTAACAGAAAGTGTAGAATGAATGCCCTGCTAACTACCAGAGACAGTAGAATGAATGCCCGGTTAACTAACAGAGATAACAGAGTTAATGCCCAGCCAACTAACAGAGATAATAGAATGAATGTCCTGATATCTAACAGAGATAGCAGAATGAATGCCAGGCTTACGAACAGAGATAGCAGAATGTATCCCCTGATATCTAACAGAGACACATCACCAGCCCTCTGTTCTGGTCCAGACCAAACACATCACCAGCCCTCTGTTCTGGTCCAGACCAAACACATCACCAGTCCTCTGCTCTGGTCCAGACCAAACACATCACCAGTCCTCTGTTCTGGTCCAGACCAAACACATCACCAGCCCTCTGTTCTGGTCCAGACCAAACACATCACCAGCCTCTGTTCTGGTCCAGACCAAACACATCACCAGCCCTCTGTTCTGGACCAGACCAAACACATCACCAGCCCTCTGTTCTGGTCCAGACCAAACACATCACCAGCCCTCTGTTCTGGACCAGACCAAACACATCACCAGCCCTCTGTTCTGGTCCAGACCAAACACATCACCAGCAGTCTGTCTGGTAGGAAAACAGTCATCCACAACTCCTGCACTACTATCTCCTCTCAGTCCAGACCATGGTTCTCTACTGGTTCTGGAGAGAGGAATGTACATGACCCTTACAATAGGAGCCAGTGATATAACGTTCAAATAAACTGATTTGCGGCCTAAAAAATTCCCCCCGGGCAGGAAGTCTCTCTCTGACGTACAAGGTGCCCGTCACACACGCTAAGTCAACAGTCCTCTCTATGTGTGTTCTGACCAGAACCACTGAGGCTCCACTAGGCCATGTGGAGGATGTTTAAACTACTGGGACCTGATTGTTGAACATCTCTCTCTGTCTGTCTCTCTCTCTCTCTCTCTCTCTCTCTCTCTCTCTCTCTCTCTCTGTCCGTCTCTCTCTCTCTCTCTCTGTCCGTCTCTCTCTCTCTCTCTGTCCATCTCTCTCTCTCTCTGTTCGTCTCTCTCTCTCTCTCTCTTTCTCTCTCTCTCTCACAGGACAGGACACTATCTTTGTTAAAGATGTGACCCCCTCCCCTCCCCTCTCCACCCCCTCCCTCCCCTCCCCTACCTCTCTCCCCCCTCTCCCTCCTCCTCCCCTCCCTCTCCCTCTCCCTCTCCCTCTCCCTCCCCTCCCTCCCCTCGCCTCCCCTCCCCTCCCTGGACCAATACAGACAGGCATAACAACCTTCTTTCACCCCTCTCCTACCGTCTCTGTCGCTGTCCACGGCTCTTAGCTAGCTGGGGATTTCTAAACACACAGGTGATTAGATCTGGGTTTGTTTGAATGTAAAGACCGAAAAAAAACAAGTGAGTTTAAGGACGTATTTCCCCATGAAGTGATGTACGCAAGGATGTGTCAGACTGCAGTCAACCTTACCGACCATGGATCTGACAGTGGATTGAACGTTTTTGAAACAGAGCGCTTCCAAGGGCACTCCTGGGAGTAGGCCTTGTAGTTGGACTGAAAGCACTTGTCAATCACACACTAACAGATACAGCACATCTGCTGCCAGCAGAGACTGAGTCAATATCATTCAGGACATTATGTTCTCTCCCCCAGACAAGATATCTATCAGTCCTGTTGAGCTGATACATTGGGAAGAGATAGAGAAATAGAAAGAGAGAGACAGAGGGGGAGAGAGGCAGATAGAGAGAGAGAGACAGAGAAACAGAGAGAGACAGAGAGAGACACAGAGAGAGAGAGAGACAGAGAGAGCGAGAGAGAGAAACAGAGAGAGAGAGAGAGAGACAGAGAGAGAGAGACAGAGAGAAACAGACAGACAGACAGACAGACAGAGACAGACAGACAGACAGACAGACAGACAGACAGACAGACAGACAGACAGACAGACAGACAGAAACAGAGAGAACGCGAGAGAGAAAGACAGAGAGAGAGAAACAGAGAGAAACAGAGAGAGAAACAGAGAGAGAGAAACAGAGAGAACGCCAAAGCGAGAGAGAAAGAGAAAGACAGAGAGAGAAAGACAGAGAGAGAGAAACAGAGAGAGAAACAGAGAGAGAGAAACAGAGAGAACGCGAGAGAGAATGACAGAGAGAGAGAGAGACAGAGAGAGATGGAGAGAGAGAAACAGAGAAACAGAGTGAGAGAGAGAGAAACAGAGAGAATGTGAGAGAGAAGAGAGAGAGAGAGAGACAGAGAGAGAAACAGAGAGAGAAACAGAGAGAGAAACAGAGAGAGAGAGAGAGAGAGACGGACAGAGAGAGAGAGAGAGACAGAGAGAGAGAGAGAGAACGAGAGTGACAGACAGAGACAGAGAGAGAGAGAGAATCTCCAGTCATCCCATGGCCAGTGGCCGGAGGAAAGGAAGGCAGGGAACATCACGGCTCCTCAGAGAGTCAGTTCACCTCCAGGCAACCACTTTGCTAATTAAGTCATAAGCCTCCATTTTACAGTTTTTTTTTTTTTCTACAGTTTTTCTACAGTTCACATTTCCATTTAATTTTAAAACAGTTAATAAAGTGAATATTTTGGACTGGAACGAACCCCCTGATGACGTGAAGGGGCTTTAATGTGTCCCCCAGGAGGCTGCAGAGAGTCTGTGTCTGCAACGGAGAGTTAGGGGAGTTTAGCAGAACGTCTGCACAGCAATTTGGAGTAATAACGTTCTGGGTTCCGTGTTATTATTTGGTTTCCGAAAATCATTACTTTTACGGTGTTGAATTCTCTTGCGTTTTATTTGGTCTATTGGGTGAACATATAGACCGCTTGCCCATTCAGGATTATCATTTCACACCTAAGGGTTAACCCCTTGTTTGTTTTCCAATGGTATGACATGTATTTTTTCAGGCTGAACACTGTAGAAAAAAACAACTACTGACCTACTGTCATTTTATCTGTTATTAATGTAGTTACAAGTCAATAGACCTTTTCAAATCAGGGATGCTGGACTAGTCCAGTAGCCCTCGTGAAAAGGGAGGACTGTTGTAGAGGTATACATCAGTAACAAAGACTGTTAATGTTGTAGAAAGATTCCAGTCTGGTACGTCTTGGCCTTTTAGTGTTTTAGTGTTTACCTTGAGTCCAGTCTGGTACGTCTTGGCCTTTTTTAGTGTTTTAGTGTTTACCTTGAGTCCAGTCTGGTACATCTTGGCCTTTTTAGTGTTTTAGTGTTTACCTTGAGTCCAGTCTGGTTGACGTCTTGGCCTTTTAGTGTTTTAGTGATTACCTGACTCCAGTCTGGTCCATCTGCTGAGTGTTTTAGTGTTTACCTTGACTCCAGTCTGGTACATCTGCTGAGTGTTTTAGTGTTTACCTTGACTCCAGTCTGGTACATCTGCCTTTTAGTGTTTTAGTGTTTACCTTGAGTCCAGTCTGGTACATCTGCTGAGTGTTTTAGTGTTTACCTTGACTCCAGTCTGGTACATCTGCTGAGTGTTTTAGTGTTTACCTTGAGTCCAGTCTGGTACATCTGCTGAGTGTTTAGTGTTTACCTTGAGTCCAGTCTGGTACATCTGCTGAGTGTTTTAGTGTTTACCTTGACTCCAGTCTGGTACATCTGCTGAGTGTTTTAGTGTTTACTCTGAGTCCAGTCTGGTACATCTGCTGAGTGTTTTAGTGTTTACCTTGACTCCAGTCTGGTACATCTGCTGAGTGTTTTAGTGTTTACCTTGAGTCCAGTCTGGTACATCTGCTGAGTGTTTTAGTATTTACCTTGAGTCCAGTCTGGTACATCTGCTGAGTGTTTTAGTGTTTACCTTGACTCCAGTCTGTCCATCTGCTGAGTGTTTAATGTTTACCTTGAGTCCAGTCTGGTACATCTGCTGAGTGTTTTAGTATTTACCTTGAGTCCAGTCTGGTACATCTGCTGAGTGTTTTAGTGTTTACCTTGACTCAGTCTGGTCCATCTGCTGAGTGTTTTAATGTTTACCTTGAGTCCAGTCTGGTACATCTGCTGAGTGTTTTAGTGTTTACCTTGAGTCCAGTCTGGTACATCTGCTGAGTGTTTTAGTGTTTACCTTGACTCCAGTCTGGTCCATCTGCTGAGTGTTTTAATGTTTACCTTGAGTCCAGTCTGGTACATCTGCTGAGTGTTTTAGTGTTTACCTTGACTCCAGGGCCTCTGGAATGCACTCTTACCACCCCACCATCCTCCCGCCAATCCTTACCTCCATCTCTCTATACCTCACCCTCCATCCATCCCTCCCCCCCTCCAGCACCACATTCCTCACCCCCATCCCCCCTCCAGCCTCCTTCCCTCACCCTCTATCCCTCTCCTCCAAAACCTTGGACCGTGAATGACACAACAGTGTTTAGGCTCTAAACCATGGGCCGTGACGGGGTGATATGTAGAGGGTACAGGACTCTGGGGTGATATGTAGAGGGTACAGGACGCTGGGGTGATATGTAGAGGGTACAGGACTCTGGGGTGATATGTAGAGGGTACAGGACTCTGGGGTGATATGTAGAGGGTACAGGACGCTGGGGTGATATGTAGAGGGTACAGGACTCTGGGTGATATGTAGAGGGTACAGGACTCTGTGGTGATATGTAGAGGGTACAGGACTCTGGGTGATATGTAGAGGGTACAGGACTCTGGGGTGATATGTAGAGGGTACAGGACTCTGGGGTGATATGTAGAGGGTACAGGACTCTGGGTGATATGTAGAGGGTACAGGACTCTGGGGTGATATGTAGAGGGCAGGACTCTATGGTGATATGTAGAGGGCAGACCTCTGGGGTGATATGTAGAGGGTACAGACCTCAGGGGTGATATGTAGAGGTACAGGACTCTGGGGTGATATGTAAGAGAGTACAGGACTCTGGGGTGATATGTAGAGGGCACAGGACTCTGGGGTGATATGTAAGAGAGTACAGGGATCTGGGGTGATATGTAGAGGGTACAGGACTCTGGGTGATATGTAGAGGGTACAGGACTCTGGGGTGATATGTAGAGGGTACAGGACTCTGGGGTGATATGTAGAGGGTACAGGACTCTGGGTGATATGTAGAGGGTACAGGACTCTGGGGTGATATGTAGAGGGTACAGGACTCTATGGTGATATGTAGAGGGTACAGACCTCTGGGGTGATATGTAGAGGGTACAGACCTCTGGGGTGATATGTAGAGGGTACAGGACTCTGGGGTGATATGTAAGAGAGAGTACAGGGATCTGGGGTGATATGTAGAGGGTACAGGACTCTGGGTGATATGTAGAGGGTACAGGACTCTGGGGTGATATGTAGAGGGTACAGGACTCTGGGGTGATATGTAGAGAGTACAGGACTCTGGGTGATATGTAGAGGGTACAGGACTCTGGGGTGATATGTAGAGGGTACAGGACTCTGGGGTGATATATAGAGGGTGTTGAGGGTGACATGGTTTTGCTGGCGCTGCTAGGGACAGAGGCCGGGCTAGAAGGCCGTGCCGCCATGTTTACAAGACAATATACTATAATCTGTAGGGACAGAGGCCTGGCTAGAAGACCCTGCCGCCATGTTTACAAGACAATATACTATAATCTGTAGGGACAGAGGCCTGGCTAGAAGGCCCTGCCGCCATGTTTACAAGACAATATACCATAATCTGTAGGGACAGAGGCCTGGCTAGAAGGCCCTGCCGCCATGTTTACAAGACAATATACCATAATCTGTAGGGACAGAGGCCGGGCTAGAAGGCCCGTGCTGCCGTGACAGCTGACATTTATTGTTTTAATTTGATTTATTTAACCTTTATTTATCTAGGCAAGTCAGTTCTTCAAAAACCTGGACGACGCTGGGCCAATGTGCCCGCCCTATGGGACTCCCAATCACAGCAGGATGTGATTCAACCTGGATTAGAGTTCCAGCGCCTTAGACCACTGCGCCACTCAGGAGACCACATCGGAGACATCACTGGGCTGGTGAGGAGACGTCACTGGGCTATGGTGAGGAGACCTCCACTGGGCTGCTGGTGAGGAGACGTCACTGGGCTATGGTGAGGAGACGTCACTGGTGCTCACTGGTGAGAGAGACGTCACTGGGCTATGGTGAGGAGACCTCACTGGGCTATGGAGGATCATGAGGAGACCTCACTGGGCTATGGTGAGAGACGTCACTGGGCTATGGTGAGGAGACGTCACTGGGCTATGGTGAGGAGACGTCACTGGGCTATGGTGAGGAGACCTCACTGGGCTATGGTGAGGAAACATCACTGGGCTATGGGTGAGGAGACCTCACTGGGCTATGGTGAGGAGACCTCACTGGGCTATGGTGAGGAGACCTCACTGGGCTATGGTGAGGTAGACGTCACTGGGCTATGGTGAGGAGACCTCACTGGGCTATGGTGAGATGAGACGTCACTGGGCTATGGTGAGGAGACGTCACTGGGCTATGGTGAGGAGACGTCACTGGGCTATGGTGAGGAGACGTCACTGGGCTATGGTGAGGAGACTCACTGGGCTATGGTGAGGAGACGTCACTGGGCTATGGTGAGGAGACGTCACTGGGCTATGGTGAGGAGACCTCACTGGGCTATGGTGAGGAAACGTCACTGGGGCTATGGTGAGGAGACGTCACTGGGCTATGGGTGAGGAGAACTCACTGGGCTATGGTGAGGAGACCTCACTGGGCTACTGGGCATCACTGGGCTGGTGAGAAACATCACTGGGCTATGGTGAGAGACATCACTGGGCTATGGTGAGGAAACCTCACTGGGCTATGGTGAGGAAACATCACTGGGCTATGGTGAGGAGACGTCACTGGGCTATGGTGAGGAGAACTCACTGGGCTATGGTGAGGAGACCTCACTGGGCTATGGTGAAACACCTCACTGGGCTATGGTGAGGAAACCTCACTGGGCTACGGTGAGAAACATCACTGGGCTATGGTGAGGAAACATCACTGGGCTATGGTGAGGAGACCTCACTGGGCTATGGTGAGGAGACGTCACTGGGCTATGGTGAGGAGACGTCACTGGGCTATGGTGAGGAGACTGGGCCATGGAGAGACACTGGGCTATGGTGAGGAGACCTCACTGGGCTATGGTGAGAGACCTCACTGGGCTATGGTGAGGAGACCTCACTGGGCTCACTGGGCAAAACATCACTGGGCTATGGTGAGGAAACATCACTGGGCTATGGTGAGGAGACATCACTGGGCTATGGTGAGGAGACGTCACTGGGCTATGGTGAGAGACGTCACTGGGCTATGGTGAGGAGTCACTCACTGGGCTATGGTGAGGAGACCTCACTGGGCTATGGTGAGGAGACTCACTGGGCTATGGTGAGGAGACCTCACTGGGCTATGGTGAGGAGACCTCACTGGGCTATGGTGAGGAGACGTCACTGGGCTATGGTGAGGAGACCTCACTGGGCTATCACTGGTGAGGAGACGCACTGGGCTACGGTGAGGACCTCACTGGGCTGGTGAGGAGACCATCACTGGGCTATGGTGAGGAGACATCACTGGGCTATGGTGAGGAGACCTCACTGGGCTATGGTGAGGAGACGTCACTGGGCTATGGTGAGGAAACGCTCACTGGGCTATGGTGAGGAGAGACCTCACTGGGCTATGGTGAGGAGACGCTCACTGGGCTATGGTGAGAGACCTCACTGGGCTATGGTGAGGAGACGTCACTGGGCTATGGTGAGAGACTCACTGGGCTATGGTGAGGAGACCTCACTGGGCTATGGTGAGGAGACGTCACTGGGCTATGGTGAGGAGACCTCACTGGGCTATGGTGAGGAGACCTCACTGGGCTATGGTGAGGAGACGTCACTGGGCTATGGTGAGGAGAACTCACTGGGCTATGGTGAGGAGACGTCACTGGGCTATGGTGAGAGACCTCACTGGGCTATGGTGAGAAACGTCACTGGGCTACGATGAGGAGACATCACTGGGCTATGGTGAGGAGACATCACTGGGCTATGGTGAGGAAACGCTCACTGGGCTATGGTGAGGAGACGCCACTGGGCCATGGTGAGAGAGACGCTGTACTGGGCTGCGGTGAGTGAGACCTCACTGGGCTATGGTGAGGAACCTCACTGGGCTATGGTGAGTGAGACCTCACTGGGCTATGGTGGTGAGGAGACCTCACTGGGCTGGTGGTGAGACCTCACTGGGCTATGGTGAGGAGACCTCACTGGGCTATGGTGAGGAGACGCTCACTGGGCTATGGTGAGTGAGACCTCACTGGGCTATGGTGAGGAGAACATTGGGCTATGGTGAGGGGACTCACTGGGCTATGGTGAGGAGGAGACCTCACTGGGCTATGGTGAGGAGACCTCACTGGGCTATGGTGAGGAAACATCACTGGGCTATGGTGAGAGACGTCACTGGGCTATGGTGAGGTCCTGAGAGACGTCACTGGGCTATGGTGAGGAGACGCTACTGGGCGTGTGAGTGACGAACATCACTGGGCCTATGAGTGAGGAAACATCACTGGGCTATGGTGAGGAGACCATCACTGGGCTATGGTGAGGAGACACTCGCTGGGCTATGATGAGGAAACGTCACTGGGCTATGGTGAGGAGACTCACTGGGCAAGGTGACGGAGAGACGCTCACTGGGCTATGGTGAGGAGACATCACTGGGCTATGGTGAGAGACATCACTGGGCTAGGTGAGGAGACGCGTCACTGGCCCATGGTGAGAGACGTCACTGGGCTATGGTGAGAGACCTCACTGGGCTATGGGTGAGAGACCTCACTGGGCTATGGTGAGGAGACATCACTGGGCTATGGTGAGGAGGAAGCCACTGGGCGCGTGGTGAGGAGACCTCACTGGGCTATGGTGAGGAGACATCACTGGGCTACGGTGAGGAAACGTCACTGGGCTATGATGAGGAAACATCACTGGGCTATGGTGAGGAAACCTCACTGGGCTATGGTGAGGAAACGGGACACTGGGCTATGGTGAGGAGACGGGCTAACTGGGCTATGGTGAGGAGAGAGGGACTCACTGGGCTATGGTGAGGAGACCTCAACTGGGCTATGGAGGAGACCTCACTGGGCTATGGTGAGAGAGACCTCACTGGGCTATGGTGAGGAGACGCTCACTGGGCTATGGTGAGGGACGCCACTGGGCTATGGTGAGGAGACCTCACTGGGCTATGGTGAGGAGACCTCACTGGGCTACGAGGTGAGGAGACGTCACTGGGCTATGGTGAGGAGACGTCACTGGCTATGGTGAGGAGACCTCACTGGGCTATGGTGAGGAGACATCACTGGGCTATGGTGAGGAGACCTCACTGGGCTATGGTGAGGAGACGTCACTGGGCTATGGTGAGAGAGACCTCACTGGCTATGGTGAGGAGACCTCACTGGGCTATGGTGAGGAGACGTCACTGGGCTATGGGTGAGGAGACGTCACTGGGCTATGGTGAGGAGACGTCACTGGGCTATGGTGAGGAGACCTCACTGGGCTATGGTGAGGAGACATCACTGGGCTATGGTGAGGAAACGTCACTGGGCTATGGTGTGAGGAGACGTCACTGGGCTATGGTGAGGAGACGTCACTGGGCTATGGTGAGGAGACATCACTGGGCTATGGTGAGAAACACACTGGGCTATGGTGAGGAGACCTCACTGGGCTATGGTGAGGAGACCTCACTGGGCTATGGTGAGGAGACCTCACTGGGCTATGGTGAGGAAACATCACTGGGCTATGGTGAGGAGACGTCACTGGGCTATGGTGAGGAGAGACAAACTGGGCTATGGTGAGAGAACTCACTGGGCTATGGAGGAAACATCACTGGGCTATGGTGAGGAGAACGTCACTGGGCTATGGTGAGGAGACATCACTGGGCTATGGTGAGGAGGTCAAACTGGGCTATGGTGAGGAGACGTCACTGGGCTATGGTGAGGAGACGTCACTGGGCTATGGTGAGGAGACTCACTGGGCTATGCAGGAGGAGACGTCACTGGGCTATGGTGAGGAGACCTCACTGGGCTATGGTGAGGAGAGAGGGACACTGGGCTATGGTGAGAAGACCTCACTGACATGGTGAGGAGACGTCACTGGGCTATGGTGAGGAGACCTCACTGGGCTATGGTGAGGAGACATCACTGGGCTATGGTGAGAGAGAGACCTCACTGGGCTATGGGTGAGGAAACAAACTGGGCTATGGTGAGGAGACCTCACTGGGCTATGGTGAGGAGACCTCACTGGGCTATGGTGAGGAGACGTCACTGGGCTATGGTGAGGAGACGTCACTGGGCTATGGTGAGGAGACGTCACTGGGCTATGGTGAGGAGACGGACAAACTGGGCTATGGGTGAGGAGACCTCACTGGGCTATGGTGAGGAGACGGGACACTGGGCTATGGTGAGGAGACGGGACACTGGGCTATGGTGAGGAGACCTCACTGGGCTATGGTGAGGAGAGACGTCACTGGGCTATGGTGAGGAGACCTCACTGGGCTATGGTGAGGAGACTCACTGGGCTATGGTGAGGAGACGTCACTGGGCTATGGTGAGCGACCACTGGGCTATGGTGAGGAGACCTCACTGGGCTATGGGAGGAGACGTCACTGGGCCAGGTGAGGAGACCTCACTGGGCTATGGTGAGGAGACCTCACTGGGCTATGGTGAGGAGACGTCACTGGCTATGGTGAGGAGACGCCACTGGGCTATGGTGAGGAGACGTCACTGGGCTACGGTGAGAGACGTCACTGGGATGGGTGAGAGACCTCACTGGGCTACGGTGAGGAAACCTCACTGGGCTATGGTGAGGAGACATCACTGGGCTATGGGTGAGTGAGACGTCACTGGGCTATGGGTGAGAGACGTCACTGGGCTATGGTGAGGAGACGTCACTGGGCTATGGTGAGGAGACCTCACTGGGCTATGGTGAGGAGACGTCACTGGGCTATGGTGAGGAGACCTCACTGGGCTATGGGTGAGGAGACCTCACTGGGCTATGGTGAGGAAACATCACTGGGCTATGGTGAGAAACATCACTGGGCTATGGTGAGGAGATCATCACTGGGCTATGGTGAGGAAACCTCACTGGGCTATGGTGAGGAAACGTCACTGGGCTATGGTGAGGAGACCTCACTGGGCTATGGTGAGGAACATCACTGGGCTATGGTGAGGAGACCTCACTGGGCTGGTGAGGAGACCTCACTGGGCTATGGTGAGGAGACCTCACTGGGCTATGGTGAGGAAACATCACTGGGCTATGGTGAGGAGACCGTCACTGGGCTATGGTGAGGAGACCTCACTGGGCTATGGTGAGGAGACGTCACTGGGCTATGGTGAGGAGACACTGGGCTATGGTGAGGAGAGGGACAGGAGACATCACTGGGCATGGTGAGGAGACCACTGGGCTATGGTGAGGAGAGACAAACTGGGCTATGATGAGGAGACCTCACTGGGCTATGGTGAGAGACAAACTGGGCTATGGTGAGGAGACGTCACTGGGCTACAAGGAGACGTCACTGGGCTATGTGAGGACAGAGGACAAACTGGGCTATGGTGAGGAGAGAGGACAACTGGGCTATGGTGAGTGAGGAGACAAACTGGGCTATGGTGAGGAGACCTCAAACTGGGCTATGGTGAGGAGACCTCACTGGGCTATGGTGAGAGGGACAAACTGGGCTATGGTGAGGAGACATCAAACTGGGCTATGGTGAGGAGACAAACTGGGCTATGGTGAGGAGACCTCACTGGGACACTGGGCTATGGTGAAACATCAGGGCTAGGTGAGGAGACAAACTGGGCTATGGTGAGGAAACAAACTGGGCTATGGTGAGGAGAGAGGGACAAACTGGGCTATGGTGAGGGGAAACGACAAACTGGGCTATGGTGAGGAGACGTCACTTGGGCTTGGTGAGGAGACCACTGGGCTAGTGAGGAGACCACTGGGCTATGGTGAGAGACCTCACTGGGCTATGGTGAGGAGACCTCACTGGGCTATGGTGAGGACCTCACTGGGCTATGGTGAGGAAACAGGGACACTGGGCTATGGTGAGGAGACAAACTGGGCACTGGGAGACGTCATCGGGCTATGGTGAGAGACCTCACTGGGCTATGGTGAGGAGACCTCACTGGGCTATGGTGAGGAGACGTCACTGGGCTATGGTGAGGAGACGTCACTGGGCTATGGTGAGGAGAGACGGACACTGGGCTATGGTGAGGAGACCTCACTGGGCTATGGTGTGAGAGACGTCACTGGGCTATGGTGAGGAGACGTCACTGGGCTATGGTGAGGAGACCTCACTGGGCTATGGTGAGGAGACGTCACTGGGCCATGGGTGAGGAGACGTCACTATGGTGAGGAGACCTCACTGGGCTATGGTGAGGGAGACGTCACTGGGCTATGGTGAGGAGACCTCACTGGGCTATGGTGAGAAGACGTCACTGGGCTATGGTGAGGAGACGCTCACTGGGCTATGGTGAGAGACGTCACTGGGCTATGGTGAGGAGACCTCACTGGGCTGGTGAGAGACCTCACTGGGCTATGAGGAGACGTCACTGGGCTATGGTGAGGAACCTCACTGGGCTATCACTGGGCTATGGGTGAGGAGACATCACTGGGCTATGGGTGAGGAGACCTCACTGGGCTAGGTGAGAGACCTCACTGGGCTAAGGTGAGGAGACCTCACTGGGCTATGGTGAGGAAACATCACTGGGCATCATCACTGGGCTATGGGTGAGAGACATCACTGGGCTATGGGTGAGGAAACATCACTGGGCTATGGTGAGGAAACGTCACTGGGCTATGGTGAGGAGACCTCACTGGGCCATGGTGAGAGACCTCACTGGGCGGTGTGGAAACATCACTGGGCTATGGTGAGGAAACATCACTGGGCTATGGTGAGGAGACGTCACTGGGCCATGGTGAGGAAACATCACTGGGCTATGGTGAGGAAACATCACTGGGCTATGGTGAGGAAACATCACTGGGCTATGGTGAGGAAACATCACTGGGCTATGGTGAGGGAGACCTCACTGGGCTATGGTGAGGAGACCTCACTGGGCTATGGTGAGGAGACGCTCACTGGGCTGGAGAAACATCACTGGGCTATGGTGAGGAGAGCGTCACTGGGCTATGGTGAGATGAGAGGGACAAACTGGGCTATGGTGAGGAGAGAGGGACAAACTGGGCTATGGTGAGGAGAGAGGGACAAACTGGGCTATGGTGAGGAGAGGACAAACTGGGCTATGGTGAGGAGAGAGGGACAAACTG
The DNA here is from genome assembly GCF_034236695.1 of Oncorhynchus nerka. Classification (NCBI taxonomy): domain Eukaryota; kingdom Metazoa; phylum Chordata; class Actinopteri; order Salmoniformes; family Salmonidae; genus Oncorhynchus; species Oncorhynchus nerka. The sequence continues at coordinate 38,273 of NW_027039273.1, read as the reverse complement.
GGCTATGGTGAGGAGAGAGGGACAAACTGGGCTATGGTGAGGAAGAGGGACAAACTGGGCTATGGTGAGGAGAGAGGGACAAACTGGGCTATGGTGAGAGAGAGGACAAACTGGGCTATGGTGAGAGAGAGGACAAACTGGGCTATGGTGAGGAGAGGGACAAACTGGGCCATGGTGAGGAGAGAGGGACAAACTGGGCTATGGTGAGGAGAGAGGACAAACTGGGCTATGGTGAGGACAGAGGGACAAACTGGGCTATGGTGAGGACAGAGGGACAAACTGGGCTATGGTGAGGAGACCTCACTGGGCTATGGTGAGGAGAGAGGACAAACTGGGCTATGGTGAGAGAGAGGACAAACTGGGCTATAAAGAGGAAGGGGGACAAACTGGGCTATGGTGAGGAGAGAGGGACAAACTGGGCTATGGTGAGGACAGAGGAACATCACTGGGCTATGGTGAGGACAGAGGGACAAACTGGGCTATGGTGAGGACAGAGGGACAAACTGGGCTATGGTGAGGACAGAGGGACAAACTGGGCTATGGTGAGGAGAGAGGACAAACTGGGCTATGGTGAGAGAGAGGGACAAACTGGGCTATGGTGAGAGAGGGACAAACTGGGCTATGGTGAGAGAGAGAGGGACAAACTGGGCTATGGTGAGGGAGAGGGACAAACTGGGCTATGGCATGAGGAGAGGGGACAAACTGGGCTATGGTGAGGAAGGGACAAACTGGGCTATGGTGAGGACAGAGGGACAAACTGGGCTATAGTGAGAGACCTCAGAGGGACAAACTGGGCTATGGTGAGGAGAGAGGGACAAACTGGGCTATGGTGAGGAGAGGGACAAACTGGGCTATGGTGAGGAGAGGGGACAACTGGGCTATGGTGAGGACAGAGGGACAAACTGGGCTATGGTGAGGACAGAGGGACAAACTGGGCTATGGTGAGGAGAGAGGGACAAACTGGGCTATGGTGAGGAGAGGGACAAACTGGGCTATGGTGGTGAGAGAGGGACAAACTGGGCTATGGTGAGAGAGAGAGGGACAAACTGGGCTATGGTGAGGAGAGAGGGACAAACTGGGCTATGGTGAGGAGAGAGGGACAAACTGGGCTATGGTGAGGAGAGAGGGACAAACTGGGCTATGGTGAGGAGAGAGGGGACAAAACTGGGCTATGGTGAGGAGAGAGGGACAAACTGGGCTATGGTGAGAGAGAGGGACAAACTGGGCTATGGTGAGGACAGAGGACAAACTGGGCTATGGTGAGGACAGAGGGACAAACTGGGCTATGGTGAGGAGAGAGGGACAAACTGGGCTATGGTGAGGAGAGAGGGACAAACTGGGCTATGGTGAGGAGAGAGGGACAAACTGGGCTATGGGTGAGGAGGAGGGACAAACTGGGCTATGGTGAGGAGAGAGGGACAAACTGGGCTATGGTGAGGACAGAGGGACAAACTGGGCTATGGTGAGGAGAGAGGACAAACTGGGCTATGGTGAGGAGAGGGACAAACTGGGCTATGGTGAGGAGAGAGGGACAAACTGGGCTATGGTGAGGAGAGAGGACAAACTGGGCTATGGTGAGGAGAGAGGGACAAACTGGGCTATGGTGAGGAGAGAGGGACAAACTGGGCTATGGTGAGGACAGAGGGACAAACTGGGCTATGGTGAGGAGAGAGGGACAAACTGGGCTATGGTGAGGAGAGAGGGACAAACTGGGCTATGGTGAGGAGAGAGGGACAAACTGGGCTATGGTGAGGAGAGAGGGACAAACTGGGCTATGGTGAGGACAGAGGGACAAACTGGGCTATGGTGAGGACAGAGGGACAAACTGGGCTATGGTGAGGAGAGAGGACAAACTGGGCTATGAAAGTGAGGAGAGAGGACAAACTGGGCTATGGTGAGGACAGAGGGACAAACTGGGCTATGGTGAGGAGAGAGGGACAAACTGGGCTATGGTGAGGAGAGAGGACAAACTGGGCTATGGTGAGGACAGAGGGACAAACTGGGCTATGGTGAGAGAGAGAGGGACAAACTGGGCTATGGTGAGGAGAGAGGGACAAACTGGGCTATGGTGAGGACAGAGGACAAACTGGGCTATGGTGAGGAGAGAGGACAAACTGGGCTATGGTGAGGACAGAGGGACAAACTGGGCTATGGTGAGGAGAGAGGGACAAACTGGGCTATGGTGAGGAGGAGGGACAAACTGGGCTATGGTGAGAGAGAGGGACAAACTGGGCTATGGTGAGGACAGAGGGACAAACTGGGCTATGGTGAGGAGAGAGAGGGACAAACTGGGCTATGGTGAGGACAGAGGGACAAACTGGGCTATGGTGAGGACAGAGGGACAAACTGGGCTATGGTGAGGAGAGAGGACAAACTGGGCTATGGTGAGAGAGAGGGACAAACTGGGCTATGGTGAGGAGAGAGGGACAAACTGGGCTATGGTGAGGAGAGAGGGACAAACTGGGCTATGGTGAGGAGAGAGGGACAAACTGGGCTATGGTGAGGAGAGAGGGACAAACTGGGCTATGGTGAGGAGAGAGGGACAAACTGGGCTATGGTGAGGACAGAGGGACAAACTGGGCAAATTTGAGTTTTTTTTGTATTGTAAATGTTGCATAATAGATATGTAGTGGTGTAATAATGTTATACGATGTACTGTTTTATATTTTGTTTTATACAGTGGGGAGAACAAGTATTTGATACACTGCCGATTTTGAAGGTTTTCCTACTTACAAAGCATATAGAGGTCTGTAATTTTATCATAGGTACACTTCAACTGTGAGAGACGGAATCTAAAACAAAAATCCAGAAAATCACATTGTATGATTTTTAAGTAATTAATTTGCATAATGAAAACAGGTAACACTTCTCTGTTGGTTCTACTAGTTAATGAATACCGGTAACACTTCTCTGTTGGTTCCACTAGTTAATGAAAACCGGTAACACTTCTCTGTTGGTTCCACTAGTTAATGAAAACCGGTAACACTTCTCTTTTGGTTCCACTAGTTAATGAAAACTCACTTTGGTTCCACTAGTTAATGAAAACGTAACACTTCTCTTTTGGTTCCACTAGTTAATGAAAACCCGGTAACACTTCTCTGTTAGTTCCACTAGTTAATGAAAACCGTAACACTTCTCTGTTGGTTCCACTAGTTAATGAAAGCTTCCTTCTGTTGGTTCTAGTTAATGAAAACCGGTAACACTTCTCTGTTGGTTCCACTAGTTAATGAAAAGCCTCTAACACTTCTCTGTTTGGTTCTTTCAGTTTCACAATTGATGGATATTATTGTAAAAACAAAAAGTACTTTATTGAAAAGCCTCCCACAATAACTGTCAGGTTTTGTTCTTACCACAAACATCTTTGATTTCTAATACATCAGTCATTTCCTGGATCTGTCTTCCCAGAATCTCCACTCTGCTCCTTTATATTTGATGTTTATACCCCAGGAACTTCTTTGACTACCACAGTCAGGTGCAATACATTGTCCTCTTTTACACGGGATGTTTACACAGAGTCAGGTAACACATTGTTTTTTACACGGGATGTTTACACAGAGTCAGTAACACATTGTCTCTTTTTACACGGGATGTTTACACAGAGTCAGGTAACACATTGTCTCTTTTACACGGGATGTTTACACAGAGTCAGGAAACACGTTGTCTCTTTTACACGGGATGTGTACACAGAGTCAGAAACACATTCAAATGTTTACAAAGTCAAATCAAATTTATTTTATATAGCCCTTCAGGTAACATCATTGCTGATATCTCGGATGTTTACAGAGTCAACCCATTGTCCTAAAACCCCAAACAGCAAACAATGCAGGTGTTACACGGTGGCAGGAAAAACTCCACTATGTTTACAAGAGTCAGGTAACATTGTCTCCTTTACACGGATGTTTACACAGAGTCAGGAAAACCAGGCCTATGTGGTGAAGACAATCTGTCTGTCTGTGCTTCATGGCCCACGTCAGGCAATTATACCAAACATGACCAAGATGTTCAAATGTTCATAAATGAACCAGCATGGTCTACCTCTAAGGTTGAACAGTTGAAACTGGAGCAGCAGCACAGTCAGGTGGACTGGGGACTGCTGCTACTCATCTGTCAGGTTGAGGCCTCTTTCTCTCTACCTCTGTCTGGGCACTGCTGCTACCTTTGTCTGTGGATCAGGCCTCTTCTCTTACCTCTGTCTGGGTTCTGCTGAAACCCCTTTGTCTGTGGATGAGGCCTCTTATTCTACCTCTGTCTGGGTTCTGCATACCCTGTAAATTGAGGCCTCTCCTCTTCTGGCTGTGCCACCTCTTTGTCTGTGGAGATTATAACAGTCTGTGGTTGAGATGTTCTCTCTATGTTCATAAATGACCAGCATGGTTGAATCTTCTCTCTACCTCTGTCTGGCAGAACAGTCTGATAAGGCCTCTTCTCTCACTGGAGCAGGCCTCTTCTCTACCTCTGTCTGGGTTCTGCTGCTACTCATTGTCTGTGGATGAGGCCTCTTCTCTCTACCTCTGTCTGGGTTCTGCTGCTACCCTTTGTCTGTGGATGAGGCCTCTTCTCTCTACCTCTGTCTGTGGTTGAGGCCTCTTCTCTCTACACTCTGTCTGTGGTTGAGGCCTCTTCTCTCTACCTCTGTCTGTGGTTGAGGCCTCTTCTCTCTACCTCTGTCTGGGTTCTGCTGCTACTCATCTGTCTGTGGTTGAGGCCTCTTCTACCTCTTCCTTGTCTCAGTGTTACCATAGCTCTGACTGGAGACTGGAGAAATCACCAGATCACACGGACTTGGCTGATTGATTACCCATTTATTTTGTCTCTGCCTGCAAATCGTCTCCTAAAAGGTAGGCTATATCCTATAGGCCTATGTAAAACATAGGAGTTGTGTCTGTCATCATTCTCTCTGCTTCCAGTTCAGTAGCCGTACCTGTGAGATCAGGTGAGCGTGTTGTCTCTATTAAATAGAGTAGGCTGTAGCCAATGCATGGGCGGAGAGTACAGGGCAGTTATCTTTCCAAGGGAATGTACTTCCTAAATAGGCCTATGATTAGGCTATAGTTTACTACATTGCCTAGAAATAGGCCTAAATATTGATCCCCCGTATTTCTCCTCTCTGAAAATCTTCCCACTCCTTAAAGGGTAGGCAAAAATAACAGCTGAGGAGGAAGTGCAAGTCTTCTCAATTCTGCTCTTTTCCAATCATCCAGCATGTTGGCTGATAAAGCCCAGTAATACAATATGAAGGGCCATGTGAGAATCTCTGGTAATTTAAATCTCTTAAGTTATTTTTTTTCTTCTCGCATTTGATATTGCCTATAGGGCGAAAAATAGTTGAGACCATGGCTGGCAAGTGAGCTGCCGTCACACACTGTACGCCTAAAATAACAGTGTGAGACTGCGGGTAGGGGTGGGACAACAACAGCAAAAAGCCAGCGGGTACAGGCAGGAGTGGAATGAAGAAACCGGTCCTGTGTAGACCTCTACTGTGCACTATGACAGAGAAGCCTGTAACCGTAGAGCTGTTTACGACTGTGTCAGTGTGAAAAGTAGGGAATTAGTTAGGGATCAATAACATTACATTACCATACTAACTAATACAACTCACATCACGGCCCAGTACATCACAAGGGAAAAGATGCCTGCCATCCAGGACCTCTATACCAGGCGGTGTCAGGTTCTAAAAATTGTCGAAGACCCCAGCCACCCCAGTCATAGGCTGTTCTCTCTACTACCGCATGGCAAGCGGTACCGGAGGGCCAAGTCTAGGACAACAAGGCTTCTCAACAGTTTTACCCACAAGCCATAAGACTCCTGAACAGGTAAGCAAATGGTTACCCAGACTATTTGCATTGTGTTTGCCCCCCCAACCCCTCTTTATGCTGCTGCTGCTACTCTGTTTATCATATATGCTTAGTCACTTTTACCATATCTACATACTACCTCAATCAGCCTGACTAACAGGTGTCTGTATATAGACTTGCTACTCTTATTTTCAAATGTCTTTTTACTCTTGTTTTATTTCTTTACTTACTTACTTACCTACACCTACACACACACACACACACACACACACACACACACACACACACACACACACACACACACACACACACACACACACCTTTTTTCCTGCACCATTGGTTAAAGCCTGTAAGTAAGCATTTCACTGTAAGGTCTACTACTCCTTTGATTTGATTTGGTTTGCATTGAAAAAAACGTCAGAATATCAATATTAAATAGCTTGGCCCAGAGGTTTCATCGCTTGATTCAGGTCTAGTGTGATTAATGCAAAAAATAATAGCTAACGTTAGCCACCTTTTTGGCCAGCTCCCTCTCTAACTGTTTATCAACTGGCGAAAGCTAGCCAAATTAATGTACTTCTGAAACGGGACAGAACAAACGCTACATAAACATTTCTGTACAAAGACCTGTTAGATAGTGTAATGGGTGGCTAGTATTACTATCTGACAGATAACTAGAGAGCTAGAGGTGACATGGCTGTGGTAGCTACTCGTTAGCGTAGCTTATTCATTCACCTCAGTCGAGAGGGGATGGAACATTAGCTAATGTTACATGTCAGTTACACTACTAGCTCAGCACTTTAGGAATAAACGCTAGTTTAGTATCTTTTTCTGTTATGTTAAACAGCAGTTGCCTTGCCTAGCTATATCAGTCAAATAAATAGTAGCCAGTTTCTGCTCTGCTTGCTTTTACAACTCGGTGAAAGAGTGCAACATACACACACTGAAATATGCTCAACTCTCCCGTGCAATTAGGGTTAGAATCAGAGGAGGAGGTCGGTCCTGTCAGGGTTAGAATCAGAGGAGGAGGTCGGTCCTGTCAGGGTTAGAATCAGAGGAGGAGGTCGGTCCTGCTAGGGTTAGAATCAGAGGAGGAGGTCGGTCCTGTTAGGGTTAGAATCAGAGGAGGAGGTCGGTCCTGTTAGGGTTAGAATCAGAGGAGGAGGTCGGTCCTGTTAGGGTTAGAATCAGAGCAGGTGGTCAGTCCTGCTAGGGTTAGAATCAGAGCAGGTGGTCAGTCCATTTCAAGTCTTCATAGAAACTCTCTGAACCTGTTGGTATCAGACCTCATGTGCTCCGATACTGTCTGCCCGATGGTAAGGTAGTGAACAGCTCGTGGCTGGGGTGTTCCTCAAGCTCTATTTTGTGTAGATGTCCTGGATGGGTGGGAGCATGGTCCCAGTGATGTACCGGTCTGTCTTCACCACCCTCTGGAGGACCACGGTCCCAGTGATGTACCGGTCCGTCTTCACCACCCTCTGGAGGACCACGGTCCCAGTGATGTACCGGTCCGTCTTCACCACACGCTGGAGGACCACGGTCCCAGTGATGTACTGGTCCGTCTTCACCACCCGCTAGAGGGCCACGGTCCCAGTGATGTACCGGTCCGTCTTCACCACCCGCTGGAGGGCCTTGCGGTCGTGGATGGAGTGATTCCTGTATCAGGCCATGATGCAACCGGTCAGGACTCTCTCAATGGTGCAGAGGTAATATTTGGAGAGGACCAGGGTGGCATGCTGCATTTCTTCAACCGCCTTAGGAAGTAGGGACGCTGTTGTCCCTCTTGACAAGAGTGATGGTGATGTTCATCCATGTGAAGTCCTCAGTGATGTGGTCGCTGAAGAACTTAAAACTCTCTCTATTGCAGTCCCGTTGATGTGGATCGGGGCATGAATCGGGGCTCTGCTTCCTGAAGTCATCAATCAACTCCTTTTGTTTTGCTGACGTTGAGGAGAGGTTGTTGTCATGATACCACAATTCCAGTTCACTTCCTCCCTATAGCCTGACTCGTCATTCTTGGTTGTCAGGCCTACAACCGTGTTATCGGCAGCAAACTTGATGATGGAGTTGATGTGGTGCCCCTGTGTTAAGAGTCAGTCTGGAGGAGTTGTTGTTGCCAATCCTCACAGCCTGTGGTCTGCTCGTTGTTATCCTCATGTTGCTGCTTCCTTCCTGTCAGGATCCAGTTGCAAAGGAAGAGGGGGGGGGGGGGGTGCTTTCTAACAGTGTCCATTAAACTGGCCTCAGTGACCCGCTGGACCATTTAAATAGAGGGAATAAACCAGGAAATGGACCTGTGTGTGTGTGTGTCCCAAAGACACCCTATTCCCTAAATAGTGCACCCTACTGGTCAAAAGCAGTGCACTATAGGGAATAGGGTGCCATTTGGGACACAAATGTGATGCCTAGCGTGTGAGAGCCCTGAAGAACATGGCGACCTGAGGAACAAAAGGAGAAACAATGTCTTATACATTTAACATTTACATTTAAGTCATTTAGCAGACGCTCTTATCCAGAGCGACTTACAAATTGGTGCATTCACCTTATGACCTCCAGTGGAACAGTAGTGCATCTAAATCTTTTCAGGGGGAGGGGGGGTGAGAGGGATTACTTTATCCTATCCTAGGTATTCCTTAAAGAGGTGGGGTTTCAGGTGTCTCCGGAAGGTGGTGATTGACTTATCTGATCGGCTCTTGATTTGTGTGGAAACTGTGTATTGAAATGTTGGATGTAGAGTTTATATCAATGTCCATGCATTTACTTTTGTCGCTTCTTGATTAAGAAAGTAGGAATGTCAAAGATCTGAGAGATCAATCAATGAAACCTGAGTCAGGGGATGTTATGTTATGACATCACAACATGGTATCCAACGGGGCTCTAGACCTCATATTCTAACAAGAAATATCATTAAAGTCAATTGACTGAAAGAGAAAAAGAATGTTGAATGGTTGCTAAGGGCCCCGCGGTCGCTTCTGGGCCCCCGGCCACTAGGGCGCCCCAACCAAAAAACACATTTATAATTTTTTTAAATTGGGGGGACTCAGTGGGATAGTATTGAGAGCAAGAATAATCGAGAACATCAGGTACAATTTCTAAATGTGGTTGTGCATCTGCAGTTTTTCTCTTGTTATGTCAGTTACTCAAATAGCTGACAATTAACCATGTCATTTTTTATTATTGGTAGTTAGACTTTCAGCTATCTATTCATGGCCGAACACAGACCGGCGCCCCGGGCACGCGCCCAGGAGCCCTGACCTCCAGCTATCTATTCATGGCCGAACACAGACCGGGCGCCCCGGCACGCGCCCAGGAGCCCTGACCTCCAGCTATCTATTCATGGCCAAACACAGACTGGCGCCCAGAGCCCTGACCTCCAGCTATCTATTCATGGCCGAACACAGACCGGCGCCCAGGGCACGCGCCCAGGAGCCCTGACCTCCAGCTATCTATTCATGGCCGAACACAGACTGGCACCCAGGAGCCCTGACCTCCAGCTATCTATTCATGGCCGAACACAGACCGGCGCCCAGGTAACGCGCCCAGGAGCCCTGACCTCCAGCTATCTATTCATGGCCGAACCCAGACCGGCGACCAGGGCACGCGCCCAGGAGCCCTGACCTCCAGCTATCTATTCATGGCCGAACACAGACCGGCGCCCAGGGCACGCGCCCAGGAGCCCTGACCTCCAGCTATCTATTCATGGCCGAACACAGACCGGCGCCCAGGAGCCCCTGACCTCCAGCTATCTATTCATGGCCGAACACAGACCGGCGCCCAGGCACGCGCCAGGAGCCCTGACCTCCAGCTATCTATTCATGGCCGAACACAGACTGGCGCCCAGGAGCCCTGACCTCCAGCTATCTATTCATGGCCGAACACAGACCGGCGCCCAGGTAACGCGCCCAGGAGCCCTGACCTCCAGCTATCTATTCATGGCCGAACACAGACTGGCGCCCAGGAGCCCTGACCTCCAGCTATCTATTCATGGCCGAACACAGACCGGCGCCCAGGTAACGCGCCCAGGAGCCCTGACCTCCAGCTATCTATTCATGGCCGAACACAGACCGGCGCCCAGGTAACGCGCCCAGGAGCCCTGACCTCTAGCTATCTATTCATGGCCGGGCCCAGACCGGCGCCCAGGGCACGCGCCCAGGAGCCCTGACCTCCAGCTATCTATTCATGGCCGAACACAGACTGGCACCCAGGAGCCCTGACCTCCAGCTATCTATTCATGGCCGAACACAGACCGGCGCCCAGGTAACGCGCCCAGGAGCCCTGACCTCCAGCTATCTATTCATGGCCGAACCCAGACCGGGCGCCCAGGGCACGCGCCCAGGAGCCCTGACCTCCAGCTATCTATTCATGGCCGAACACAGACCGGCGCCCAGGGCACGCGCCCAGGAGCCCTGACCTCCAGCTATCTATTCATGGTCGAACACAGACCGGCGCCCAGGAGCCCTGACCTCCAGCTATCTATTCATGGCCGAACACAGACCGGCGCCCAGGGCACGCGCCAGGAGCCCTGACCTCCAGCTATCTATTCATGGCCGAACACAGACTGGCGCCCAGGAGCCCTGACCTCCAGCTATCTATTCATGGCCGAACACAGACCGGCGCCCAGGTAACGCGCCCAGGAGCCCTGACCTCCAGCTATCTATTCATGGCCGAACCCAGACCGGGCCAGGGCACGCGCCAGGAGCCCTGACACTCCAGCTATCTATTCATGGCCGAACACAGACTGGCGCCCAGGAGCCCTGACCTCCAGCTATCTATTCATGGCCGAACACAGACCGGCGCCCAGGTAACGCCCAGGAGCCCTGACCTCCAGCTATCTCTTCATGGCCGAACACAGACCGGCGCCCAGGTAACGCGCCCAGGAGCCCTGACCTCCAGCTATCTATTCATGGCCGAACCCAGACCGGCGCAGGGCACGCGCCCAGGAGCCCTGACCTCCAGCTATCTATTCATGGCCGAACAC
>NW_027039273.1:0-25000 GCF_034236695.1 Oncorhynchus nerka | reverse complement strand
TAGAGACTTCTTTACCATTCCAACATGGCCCGAAAAGGGGTTGTTTCGACAGTTCATTCAAAGTTCCTTAAAAGCCAAACGACAAAAGATGGTGGCAAAAACATTAGGATTTATCTTCCTTTTTAGATCTAACAAAAATTATACATTTAAAGCTTAAAGATGACTTGAAATGACATGATATGGTCAAATGACTATACCTCTCCTGGGTCTCGCTAGGACTCCACCTTACAGAAAGCCCAACTTCCTCCATTTATCCTACACCTGCACACTTGCCACACACAGTGCAATGAATGAGCAAGAGGGGGAGACATATTCTATGATAAAATGAACAATAACCAAAATAATACATCAATGATCAGGTAGGTAAATACAGTATCATAAAGGTAGATACACAATATTTAATCTCATACTCAATAGATATGTTGCTCTGTATGTTTTCTGTGTTCTATAAAGCGAACCGGCTCCAACAGACAGGCCCCCTAATTGGGTAACTGTATGCATAACAATTAGTTCATCATTCAAATAGAGCCAATAGGCAAACAGAGCAGTATTTTTATTTTATTTAAACTTTATTTAGCTAGGCAAGTGGGTAAAGAACAAACAAATTCTTATTTACAATGACGGCCTACCCGACCAACCGGACAACTCTGGGCCAATTGTAAACAGCCCTTTGGGACTTCACAACCGGATGTGATACAGTCTGGATTTGAACCAGGGACTGTAGTGATGCCTACTGCACTGAGATGCAGTGTCTTAGACCAAGAATTACAGCTCAAGGTTACAGTGTTTACAGTTACAGTATGTACAAGGTCCCATATGGGGCAAGATTCCAGTGATATCAGAGTTAAAGAGTTCAGTGGGGATTCAAAAATGGAGCTATGTGTTTCTCAGAAGGTGTGTCACTCTGTAGACTCAGTTAATTTATTGATAGGTCTGTCACTCTGTAGACTCAGTTAGTTTATTGATAGGTCTGTCACTCTGTAGACTCAGTTAGTTTATTGATAGGTGTGTCACTCTGTAGACTCAGTTAGTCTATTGATAGGTCTGTCACTCTGTAGACTCAGTTAATCTATTGATAGGTCTGTCACTCTGTAGACTCAGTTAGTTTATTGATAGGTGTGTCACTCTGTAGACTCAGTTAGTTTATTGATAGGTCTGTCACTCTGTAGACTCAGTTAGTCTATTGATAGGTCTGTGTGGGATGTTGGTCTTGGCCTTAACCATCAAATCAAATCAAATTTGATTTGTCACATGCGCCCGAATACAACAAGTGTAGACTTTACCGTGAAATGCTTTACTTACAAGCCCTTAAACAACAGTGCAGTTCAAGAAGAAGAAAATATTTACCAAGTAGTCTAAAATAAAAAGTAATAATAAAAGTACCACAATAAGAATAACGAGGCTATATACAGGGGGCACCGAGTCAGTGTGGAGGCTATATACAGGGGCACCGAGTCAGTGTGGAGGCTATATACAGGGGGCACCGAGTCAGTGTGGGAGGCTATATACAGGGGGTACAGAGTCAGTGTGGAGGCTATATACAGAGGGCACCGAGTCAGTGTGGAGGCTATATACAGGGGCACCGAGTCAGTGTGGAGACTATATACAGGGGTACAGAGTCAGTGTGGAGGCTATATACAGGGGGGTACAGAGTCAGTGTGGAGACTATATACAGGGGGTACAGAGTCAGTGTGGAGGCTATATACAGGGGGCACCGAGTCAGTGTGGAGGCTATATACAGGGGGTACAGAGTCAGTGTGGAGGCTATATACAGGGGGGTACAGAGTCAGTGTGGAGGCTATATACAGGGGGGTACAGAGTCAGTGTGGAGACTATATACAGGGGGCACCGAGTCAGTGTGGAGACTATATACAGGGGGGTACAGAGTCAGTGTGGAGGCTATATACAGGGGGCACCGAGTCAGTGTGGAGGCTATATACAGGGGGGTACAGAGTCAGTGTGGAGACTATATACAGGTCGGTACAGAGTCAGTGTGGAGACTATATACAGGGGGGTACAGAGTCAGTGTGGAGACTATATACAGGGGGGTACAGAGTCAGTGTGGAGACTATATACAGGGGGGTACAGAGTCAGTGTGGAGGCTATATACAGGGGGCACCGAGTCAGTGTGGAGGCTATATACAGGGGGTACAGAGTCAGTGTGGAGGCTATATACAGGGGGCACCGAGTCAGTGTGGAGGCTATATACAGGGGCACCGAGTCAGTGTGGAGGCTATATACAGGGGGCACCGAGTCAGTGTGAGGCTATATACAGGGGGCACCGAGTCAGTGTGGAGGCTATATACAGGGGCACCGAGTCAGTGTGGAGGCTATATACAGGGGGCACCGAGTCAGTGGGAGGCTATATACAGGGGGCACCGAGGTCAGTGTGGAGGCTATATACAGGGGGCACCGAGTCAGTGTGGAGGCTATATACAGGGGGCAGCACCGAGTCAGTGTGGAGGCTATATACAGGGGGCACCGAGTCAGTGTGGAGGCTATATACAGGGGGCACCGAGTCAGTGTGGAGGCTATATACAGGGGGCACCGAGTCAGTGTGGAGGCTATATACAGGGGGCACCGGTACAGAGTCGGTGTGGAGGCTATATACAGGGGGCACGGTACCGAGTCAGTGTGGAGGCTATATACAGGGGCACCGAGTCAGTGTGGAGGCTATATACAGGGGGTACCAGGTACAGAGTCAGTGTGGAGGCTATATACAGGGGGCACCGGTACCGAGTCAGTGTGGAGACTATATACAGGGGGCACCGAGTCAGTGTGGAGGCTATATACAGGGGTACGGTACAGTCAGTGTGGAGGCTATATACAGGGGGCACCGGTACAGAGTCAGTGTGGAGACTATATACAGGGGGCACCGAGTCAGTGTGGAGGCTATATACAGGGGTACCGGTACAGAGTCAGTGTGGAGGCTATATACAGGGGTGGAGGCTATATACAGGGGCACCGAGAGTCAGTGTGGAGGCTATATACAGGGGGTACACCGAGTCAGTGTGGAGGCTATATACAGGGGCACCGAGTCAGTGTGGAGGCTATATACAGAGTCAGTCAGTGTGGAGGCTATATACAGGGGGCACCGAGTCAGTGTGGAGGCTATATACAGGGGCACCGAGTCAGTGTGGAGGCTATATACAGGGGGCACCGAGTCAGTGTGGAGGCTATATACAGGGGTACCGGTACAGAGTCAGTGTGGAGGCTATATACAGGGGCACCGAGTCAGTGTGGAGGCTATATACAGGGGGCACAGAGTCAGTGTGGAGGCTATATACAGGGGGCACCGGTACAGAGTCAGTGTGGAGACTATATACAGGGGCACCGAGTCAGTGTGGGCTATATACAGGGGGGTACCGCACAGAGTCAGTGTGGAGGCTATATACAGGGGCACCGAGTCAGTGTGGAGGCTATATACAGGGGGCACCGAGTCAGTGTGGAGGCTATATACAGGGGGGGTACAGAGTCAGTGTGGAGACTATATACAGGGGGTACAGAGTCAGTGTGGAGGCTATATACAGGGGGTACCGGTAGAGTCAGTGTGGAGACTATATACAGGGGGCACCGAGTCAGTGTGGAGACTATATACAGGGGGCACCGAGTCAGTGTGGAGGCTATATACAGGGGGCACAGAGTCAGTGTGGAGGCTATATACAGGGGGGTACAGAGTCAGTGTGGAGACTATATACAGGGGAGTACAGAGTCAGTGTGGAGACTATATACAGGGGTACAGAGTCAGTGTGGAGACTATATACAGGGGGTACAGAGTCAGTGTGGAGACTATATACAGGGGGTACAGAGTCAGTGTGGAGACTATATACAGCTATATACAGGGGGGGCACCGAGTCAGTGTGGAGGCTATATACAGGGGGGTACAGAGTCAGTGTGGAGGCTATATACAAGGTCGGTACAGGGGCACCGAGTCAGTGTGGAGGCTATATACAGGGGGCACCGAGTCAGTGTGGAGGCTATATACAGGGGGCACCGAGTCAGTGTGGAGGCTATATACAGGGGGCACCGAGTCAGTGTGGAGGCTATATACAGGGGCACCGAGTCAGTGTGGAGGCTATATACAGGGGGCACCGAGTCAGTGTGGAGGCTATATACAGGGGGCACCGAGTCAGTGTGGAGACTATATACAGGGGGCACCGAGTCAGTGTGGAGGCTATATACAGGGGGCACCGAGTCAGTGTGGAGGCTATATACAGGGGGCACCGAGTCAGTGTGGAGGCTATATACAGGGGGGCACCGAGTCAGTGTGGAGGCTATATACAGGGGCACCGAGTCAGTGTGGAGGCTATATACAGGGGGCACCGAGTCAGTGTGGAGGCTATATACAGGGGGCACCGGGGGCACCGAGTCAGTGTGGAGACTATATACAGGGGGCACCGAGTCAGTGTGGAGGCTATATACAGGGGGTACCGGTACAGAGTCAGTGTGGAGGCTATATACAGGGGGTACCGGTACCGAGTCAGTGTGGAGACTATATACAGGGGGCACCGAGTCAGTGTGGAGGCTATATACAGGGGGTACCGGTACAGAGTCAGTGTGGAGGCTATATACAGGGGGCACCGAGTCAGTGTGGAGGCTATATACAGGGGGCACCGAGTCAGTGTGGAGGCTATATACAGGGGGCACCGAGTCAGTGTGGAGGCTATATACAGGGGGCACCGAGTCAGTGTGGAGGCTATATACAGGGGGCACCGAGTCAGTGTGGAGGCTATATACAGGGGGTACCGGTACCGAGTCAGTGTGGAGACTATATACAGGGGGCACCGAGTCCAGTGTGGAGGCTATATACAGGGGGCCGGCACAGAGTCAGTGTGGAGGCTATATACAGGGGTACCGGTGCCGAGTCAGTGTGGAGACTATATACAGGGGGCACCGAGTCAGTGTGGAGGTTATATACAGGGGTACCGGTACAGAGTCAGTGTGGAGGCTATATACAGGGGGCACCGAGTCAGTGTGGAGGCTATATACAGGGGGCACCGAGTCAGTGTGGAGGCTATATACAGGGGGTACCGGTACAGAGTCAGTGTGGAGGCTATATACAGGGGGCACCGAGTCAGTGTGGAGACTATATACAGGGGGCACCGAGTCAGTGTGGAGGCTATATACAGGGGGTACCGGTACAGAGTCAGTGTGGAGGCTATATACAGGGGGTACCGGTACAGAGTCAGTGTGGAGACTATATACAGGGGCACCGAGTCAGTGTGGAGGCTATATACAGGGGGTACCGGTACAGAGTCAGTGTGGAGGCTATATACAGGGGCACCGAGTCAGTGTGGAGGCTATATACAGGGGGCACCGAGTCAGTGTGGAGGCTATATACAGGGGGGTACAGAGTCAGTGTGGAGGCTATATACAGGGGGCACCGAGTCAGTGTGGAGGCTATATACAGGGGGCACCGAGTCAGTGTGGAGGCTATATACAGGGGGTACCAGGGAGCACCGAGTCAGTGTGGAGACTATATACAGGGGGCACCGAGTCAGTGTGGAGGCTATATACAGGGGGTACCGGTACAGAGTCAGTGTGGAGGCTATATACAGGGGGCACCGAGTCAGTGTGGAGGCTATATACAGGGGGCACCGAGTCAGTGTGGAGGCTATATACAGGGGGCACCGAGTCAGTGTGGAGGCTATATACAGGGGGCACCGAGTCAGTGTGGAGGCTATATACAGGGGGCACCGAGTCAGTGTGGAGGCTATATACAGGGGCACCGAGTCAGTGTGGAGGCTATACAGGGGGCACCGAGTCAGTGTGGAGGCTATATACAGGGGGCACCGAGTCAGTGTGGAGGCTATATACAGGGGGCACCGAGTCAGTGTGCGGGGGTACAGGCTAGTTTACGCTCCAGACAATATCTTTGGTCCCTGGAAAGGTCTCCACCACACGCCCCATCAGCCGAGAGTTCCTTGAGGCTCTGTCATCCACGATGACAACGAGGTCACAAGGACTGAAGTTTCCCTTAGTTTTGTTCTACTTGTTTCACTCCCGCATAAGTGGAAGATACTCCCTGATCCGTGTCTTCCAGAAGAGGTCAGTGATTTTATTGTACTTAGTTCCATCTCCTTGGTGAGTATAGGCCTCCTTTCTGGAATAGTCCTGGTGGACTTGCTTTGCTTTCAGATGAAGCAGATGGTTCGGAGTTCTAGAGGGTTCTAGATCATTAGGGTCATTTGTCACAGTTGTGATTGGTCTGTTGTTCGTGATCACCTCATCCCGAAGGTGTTGAGGTACTTCCACACCGATCTGAGTCTTTATGCGCTTCAGCACTCGGCGGTCCCTTTTCTGTGAGCCTGTGTGGCCTACCACTTCGCGGCTGAGCCGTTTTTGCTCCTAGACATTTACGCTTCACAATCATAGCACTTACTTACAGTTACCAACCTGGGCAGCTCTAGCAGGGCAGACATTTTATGAGCTGACTTGTGGCGTCATCGCGTTGAAAGTCTCTACGCTCTTCAGTAAGGCCATTCTACTGCCAATGTCTATGGAGATTGCATGGCTCTGTGCTCTATTTTATACACCTGACAGCAATTGGTGTGGCTGAAATAGCCCGAATCCAGAAATTTTAAGGGGTGTCCACATACTTTAAAAAAATATATAGTGTGCCTGTACTGGTTTGCTCGAATTCACAGAAACCCTCCACGAAGGTATGGAATCTCTTGGTATCGTTGCGGATGTATTTTAGCACAGACTGTCTGTCTGTCGAGAAAGTTGACTCCTTGAGTTTAATGTGAATCTCTGACGTTAACATACTGTCCACTCCCAATGTTGCCATAGCAAGTTCCAGTCTGCTTGAACGAAATGCAATGTTGACCTTTTCCACACTGTTTTCCGTGGCATACCCTTGATAAACTTGAATCACCGAAGTGATGGAACTGTGCGGTCTTGACTTCACCAAAGTTCTCAGGCTTCATGAGCCGGTCAATCTGGAATCTGGGCAGCTAGTCCAGCTCTGCGAGCCATCTCTGCCATCTCTGCCATCTCTGCCATCTCTACCATCTCTGCCATCTCTGCCATCTCTGCCATCTCTACCATCTCTGCCATCTCTGCCATCTCTACCATCTCTGCCATCTCTGCCATCTCTGCCATCTCTGCCATCTCTACCATCTCTGCCATCTCTGCCATCTCTGCCATCTCTTCCATCTCTGCCATGAAATGAAGTGTTCATCAGGGATGACTTCATCCCATTCACACTTTAGATTGCATAGCTCTTGAAGAATTTGCTTTGCCTTTAAAGGATTGTAATCTGAGCTAACAATTGAGAGAATACCTCTTCAATGTTTCATCGGATTCCAAGCGCTCTTTCAACAGGCAGGTTCTCTCTGTCCAGGTCCAGCTTTAAAAAAAAAAATCTGCTTAGCTTAGCTTTGTGTTCAAGGCTGTTGCTGACTCGCTTGGTCAACTTGAACCCACCCGTAGAGCACACATCTCTGAGGTCTTACATGAGAGTTATGACTTGTTCTTCTTTGGCAACTGATTAGAGGCAGTCATCAACATAGAAGTTAGACGTCACTGTTTCAATCACCTCTTCATCGTATTTCTCAGTTGTCTTTTGCAGTGTAAACTTTTCACAACTTGGAGAGGATAGAAAGGATGAGACGGACGGTACTTCTTTCACAACTTGGAGAGGATAGAAAGGATGAGATGGACGGTACTTCTTTCACAACTTGGAGAGGATAGAAAGGATGAGATGGACGGTACTTATTTCACAACTTGGAGAGGATAAGATGGACGGTACTTCTGTACTCCTCCAATGTTGTGTTAAGTGTCACCGTTTGACCACCATAGGAATCACAGGAAGTTTAGGTCATTCTTCATGGAGAGGTGCTTGATGGAACATTTAATCATTGTCTGCCGTAGTGGCCGTCGTGGCCGTCGTGGCCGTCGTGGCAATGTGCTCAATGTGCTCTAGCCGAAACCTTAGCAAGACACAGATGAGCGTGTTTGCCAGGTCAGGTCCTTAAAAGGAGTTCACTGTTGAGTAGTGCCTTTATATGATGATGAGCAGTCAAACCCCACTCGTATTGTTCCTTTGTGCTTCATGGTGAACACCATGGTGTAGTAGGTACCATACCTTGCCTTTCTCTGGGAGGAGTTGTTCTTGTGGTACCTTCTCCACGTAACTTTTTTGTTATCACCTCTTCCATGAAGCCTTTGTACTATATTACATAAACACTTGTCTTTCTTGAATTTCCTGGTAAGATTTAGAACCCGCTGCACCGCTATGTCGTGGTTGCTTGGCATCATCTTTGTTGTGAAAAAGGGCAACGGTAAGTCGTAGTGACTGTCTAGTGAGGGTTATGGAGCTTGATGACATCTCCATGAACTTGCGATCCTCAGCTGACATCTCCATTTCTTTCTTCATACTCTCTTACAGGGAAGTCATGGTTGTACTGATTCACAGGAAGTTCCCCCAGGTCGGTCATCCCCGTAGGATGTACAGATTCATCTGTTACGGTACGGGGGTTAAGTGGACCGTTCATCGCCCATCCAAATAGTGTTTTTTAGTGCATACGGTCCGTTGCCTTGGCTATTTGTGGTTTGCCAGGGTTCGTTTGCCTTTAGAGCATGTTCTTCAATCGGGAGTTCAACATCGGCATCAATCTCCTTCAACTGAATCTCCTTCAGGTATGGCCAAATTTTGAGATCTTTCTGAGTGAGAATGTTCTCTCTCGTCACTGCGATCTTACTCTGAGTGTAGACCTTTGGTATTGCAAGAAATGTGTCGCCTTCCACATTGCCAATCTCTAATCCAGATATCTCAAAGCTCTTGGTGGGATTCTCCTGCCCCATTGTGCTTAGCAGAATTTCAGTGTCACAGCCTTTAGGTTTCAGCTGCCTCATGAGACTCTCGGTACAAAATGTTTGCTGAGCTACCAGAATTGAGAAACGCATAGTTTAACACAAACTTGCACAGACAATCTGTACCTGCCCCAGTATTGTCACCATCTTTCAGTGAAAAAAGAGCTGACAGTCTCTTCCCGCTTTACTGCTGCACCACTCAACTCTGATCCAGATCTCCCTCTTCCTTCAACGACGATGTGTTCTTTGACAGCTCTGACAGGTCATCCTTTTCTTGCATTACTTGCTTAAGTGTCCTCTCATCAGACAACCAAAACAAAGACCTCTTGATTTTAGGGACTCAACTTTGGCTTTTGTGGCTGTGCCTTCACCTGTTGGCAGTCCACCAAATAATGTTATCACAAAAACACAAAACACACACTGGGATTATCAGAAGGGTCAGTGCCTTGTTTTTAGAGTGTCTGTCCCTTTAAGAATCCTTTAGAATGTTTGTCCCTTTAGAACGTCTGTTCCTTTGAGAATTCTTTAGAATGTCTGTTCCTTTAAGAATCCTTTAGAATGTCTGTTCCTTTAAGAATCCTTTAGAATGTCTGTTCCTTTAGAACGTCTGTTCCTTTGAGAATTCTTTAGAACGTCTGTTCCTTTGAGAATCCTTTAGAATGTCTGTTCCTTTTGAGAATCCTTTAGAATGTCTGTTCCTTTAAGAATCCTTTAGAATGTCTGTTCCTTTAAGAATCCTTTCCTTTGAGAATCCTTTAGAATGTCTGTTCCTTTACGAATCCTTTAGAATGTCTGTTCCTTTAAGAATCCTTTAGAATGTCTGTTCCTTTAGAATGTATGTTCCTTTAGAATGTGTCTGTTCCTTTAGAACGTCTGTTCCTTTGAGAATCCTTTAGAATGTCTGTTCCTTTAAGAATCCTTTAGAATGTCTGTTCCTTTAAGAATCTGTTCCTTTGAGAATCCTTTAGAATGTCTGTTCCTTTAGAATGTTCCTTTGAGAATCCTTTAGAATGTCTGTTCCTTTCCTTTAAGAATCCTTTAGAACGTCTGTTCCTTTAAGAATCCTTTAGAATGTCTGTTCCTTTAGAACGTCTGTTCCTTTGAGAATCCTTTAGAATGTCTGTCCCTTTAAGAATCCTTTAGAATGTCTGTTCCTTTAGAATCCTTTAGAATGTCTGTTCCTTTAGAACGTCTGTTCCTTTGAGAATCCTTTAGAATGTCTGTCCCTTTAAGAATCCTTTAGAATGTCTGTTCCTTTAGAATGTCTGTTCCTTTAGAATGTCTGTTCCTTTAGAACGTCTGTTCCTTTAAGAATCCTTTAGAATGTCTGTTCCTTTAGAACGTCTGTTCCTTTAAGAATCCTTTAGAATGTCTGTTCCTTTAGAACGTCTGTTCCTTTGAGAATCCTTTAGAACGTCTGTTCCTTTGAGAATCCTTTAGAATGTCTGTTCCTTTGAGAATCCTTTAGAATGTCTGTCCCTTTAAGAATCCTTTAGAATGTCTGTTCCTTTAGAACGAAATCCTTTAGAATGTCTGTTCCTTTAAGAATCCTTTAGAATGTCTGTTCCTTTAGAACGTCTGTTCTTGAGAATCCTTTAGAATGTCTGTTCCTTTGAGAATCGAATGTCTGTTCCTTTGAAGAATCCTTTTAGAACGTCTGTTCCTTTGAGAATCCTTTAGAATGTCTGTTCCTTTAGAACGTCTGTTCCTTTGAGAATCCTTTAGGATCTATTCTTTTGAGAATCCTTTAGAATGTCTGTTCCTTTAGAATCCTTTAAGAAATCCTTTAGAATGTCTGTTCCTTTAAGAATCCTTTAGAATGTCCTGTGTCTGTTCCTTTGAGAATCCTTTAGAATGTCTGTTCCTTTAGAACGTCTGTTCCTTTGAGAATCCTTTAGAATGTCTGTTCCTTTAGAACGAATGTCTGTTCCTTTGAGAATCCTTTAGAATGTCTGTTCCTTTAAGAATCCTTTAGAATGTCTGTTCCTTTGAGAATCCTTTAGAATGTCTGTAGAATCCTTTAGAATGTCTGTTCCTTTAGAACGAAATCCTTTAGAATGTCTGTTCCTTTAAGAATCCTTTAGAATGTCTGTTCCTTTAGAATGTCTGTTCCTTTAGAACGTCTGTTCCTTTAAGAATCCTTTAGAATGTCTGTTCCTTTAAGAATCCTTTAGAATGTCTGTTCCTTTAAGAATCCTTTAGAATGTCTGTTCCTTTAGAACGTCTGTTCCTTTAGAATCCTTTAGAATGTCTGTTCCTTTGAATCCTTTAGAATGTCTGTTCCTTTAGAATGAATCTGTTCCTTTAGAACGTCTGTTCCTTTAGAATCCTTTAGTGTCTGTTCCTTTAAGAATCCTTTAGAATGTCTGTTCCTTTAGAATCCTTTAGAATGTCTGTTCCTTTAAGAATCCTTTAGAATGTCTGTTCCGTTTAAGAATCCTTTAGAATGTCTGTTCCTTTAGAACGTTGTTCCTTTGAGAATCCTTTAGAATGTCTGTTCCTTTAGAATGTCTGTTCCTTTAAGAATCCTTTAGAATGTCTGTTCCTTTAGAACGTCTGTTCCTTTGAGAATCCTTTAGAATGTCTGTCCCTTTAAGAATCCTTTAGAATATCTGTTCCTTTAGAATCCTTTAGAATGTCTGTTCCTTTAGAACGTCTGTTCCTTTGAGAATCCTTTAGAATGTCTGTCCCTTTAAGAATCCTTTAGAATGTCTGTTCCTTTAGAATGTCTGTTCCTTTAGAACGTCTGTTCCTTTGAGAATCCTTTAGAATGTCTGTTCCTTTAGAACGTCTGTTCCTTTAAGAATCCTTTAGAATGTCTGTTCCTTTAGAACGTCTGTTCCTTTGAGAATCCTTTAGAACGTCTGTTCCTTTGAGAATCCTTTAGAATGTCTGTTCCTTTGAGAATCCTTTAGAATGTCTGTCCCTTTAAGAATCCTTTAGAATGTCTGTTCCTTTAGAACGTCTGTTCCTTTGAGAATCCTTTAGAATGTCTGTTCCTTTAAGAATCCTTTAGAACGTCTGTTCCTTTGAGAATCCTTTAGAATGTCTGTTCCTTTAGAACGTCTGTTCCTTTGAGAATCCTTTAGGATGTCTGTTCCTTTGAGAATCCTTTAGAATGTCTGTTCCTTTAAGAATCCTTTAGAACGTCTGTTCCTTTGAGAATCCTTTAGAATGTCTGTTCCTTTAGAACGTCTGTTCCTTTGAGAATCCTTTAGGATATCTGTTCCTTTAAGAATCCTTTAGAATGTCTGTTCCTTTAGAATCCTTTAGAATGTCTGTTCCTTTAATGAATCCTTTAGAATGTCTGTTCCTTTAGAATTTTAGAATGTCTGTTCCTTTGAGAATCCTTTAGAACATCTGTTCCTTTGAGAATCCTTTAGAACGTCTGTTCCTTTGAGAATCCTTTAGAATGTCTGTTCCTTTGAGAATCCTTTAGAACGTCTGTTCCTTTGAGAATCCTTTAGAATGTCTGTTCCTTTAAGAATCCTTTAGAATGTCTGTTCCTTTAAGAATCCTTTAGAATGTCTGTCCCTTTAAGAATCCTTTAGAATGTCTGTTCCTTTAGAACGTCTGTTCCTTTGAGAATCCTTTAGAATGTCTGTTCCTTTAAGAATCCTTTAGAATGTCTGTTCCTTTAGAACGTCTGTTCCTTTGAGAATCCTTTAGAATGTCTGTCCCTTTAAGGATCCTTTAGAATGTCTGTTCCTTTAGAATGTCTGTTCCTTTAGAATGTCTGTTCCTTTAGAATGTCTGTTCCTTTGAGAATCCTTTAGAATGTCTGTTCCTTTAAATGCGTCTGTTCCTTTAGAATCCTTTAGAATGTCTGTTCCTTTAGAACGTCTGTTCCTTTAAGAATCCTTTAGAATGTCTGTTCCTTTAGAACGTCTGTTCCCAAGAACGCCTGTTCCTTTGAGAATCCTTTAGAATGTTCATTACCTTTCAATGCTGTTCCTTTAGTTGTCTGTCCTTTAAAACCTCAAGAATGTCTGTTCCTTAAAATGTCTGTTCCTTTTAGGTCTGTTATTTAGAATTAAATCTGTTCCTTTGAAATCCTTTAGAATGTCTATTTTTAGAACGTGCTGTTCAATAAACCTTTAAAATGTATTTCCTGAACGTCATGTTCCTTTGAGAATCCAAAAAGTTGACCTTTAAGAATCATTTAGAATGTCTGTTCCTTTAGAATGCATTTGAGAATCCTTTAGAATGTCTGTTCCTTTAAGAATCCTTTAGAATGTCTGTTCCTTTACAACGTCTGTTCCTTTAAGAATCCTTTAAACATCTTTCCTTTAAGGATCCTTTAGAAAGTCTGTTCCTTTGAGAATCCTTTAGATCTGTTCCTTAGAATGTCTGTTCCTTTAGAATGTCTGTTCCTTTAAGAATCCTCCAGAATGTCTGTCCCTTTAGAATCCTTTTTTAGAATGTCTGTCCCTTTAACCCTTTAGAATAATTCCTTTAAGAATCCTTTAGAATGTCTGTTCCTTTAAGAATCCTTTTAGAATGTCTTTCCTTTTCAGAATGTCTGTTCCTTTAGAAACTGTTCCTTTAAAATCCAGAACATCTGTTCCTTTAAGAATCCAATGTCTGTTCCTTTAAAATCATTTAGAATGTCTGTTCCTTTAGAATTCTCATTTAAGAATCCTTTAGAACATCTGTTCTTTATTCCTTTAGAATGTCTGTTCCTTTAAGGTTCCTTTAGAACGTCTGTTCCTTTAAGAATCCTTTAGAATGTCTGTTCCTCTAAGGATCCTTTAGAATGTCTGTTCCTTTAAGAATCCTTTAGAATGTCTGTTCCTTTAGAATGTATGTTCCTTTAGAATGTCTGTTCATTAAGGTTCCTTTAGAACGTCTGTTCCTTTAAGAATCCTTTAGAATGTCTGTCCCTTTAAGAATCCTTTAGAATGTCTGTTCCTTTAGAACGTCTGTTCCTTTGAGAATCCTTTAGAATGTCTGTTCCTTTAAGAATCCTTTAGAACGTCTGTTCCTTTGAGAATACTTTAGAATGTCTGTTCCTTTAGAACGTCTGTTCCTTTGAGAATCCTTAGAATGTCTGTTCTTTTCCTTTAGAATGTCTGTTCCTTTAGAACGTCTGTTCCTTTGAGAATCCTTTAGAACGTCTGTTCCTTTGAGAATCCTTTAGAATGTCTGTTCCTTTAGAACGTCTGTTCCTTTGAGAATCCTTTAGGATGTCTGTTCCTTTAGAATAGAATGTCTGTTCCTTTAAGAATGTCTTTAGGAATGTCTGTTCCTTTAAGAATCCTTTAGAATGTCTGTCCTTTAAGAATCCTTTAGAATGTCTGTTCCTTTAGAATGTTCCTTTGAGAATCCTTTAGAATGTCTGTTCCTTTAAGAATCCTTTAGAATGTCTGTTTCTTTAAGAATCCTTTAGAATGTCTGTTCCTTTAAGAATCCTTTAGAATGTCTGTTCCTTTAGAACGTCTGTTCCTTTGAGAATCCTTTGAAAGTCTGTTCCTTTAAGAATCCTTTAGAATGTCTGTTCCTTTAAGAATCCTTTAGAATGTCTGTTCCTTTAGAACGTCTGTTCCTTTGAGAATCCTTTAGAATGTCTGTCCCTTTAAGAATCCTTTAGAATGTCTGTTCCTTTAGAATGTCTGTTCCTTTAGAATGTCTGTTCCTTTAGAACGTCTGTTCCTTTAAGAATCCTTTAGAATGTCTGTTCCTTTGAGAACGTCTGTTCTTTGAGAATCCTTTGGAATGTCTGTTCCTTTAGAACGTCTGTTCCTTTAGAACGTCTGTTCCTTTGAGAATCCTTTAGAATGTCTGTTCCTTTAGAACGTCTGTTCCTTTAGAATGTCTGTCCCTTTAAGAATCCTTTAGAATGTCTGTTCCTTTAGAATGTCTGTTCCTTTAGAATGTCTGTTCCTTTAGAACGTCTGTTCCTTTGAGAATCCTTTAGAATGTCTGTTCCTTTAGAACGTCTGTTCCTTTAAGAATCCTTTAGAATGTCTGTTCCTTTAGAACGTATGTTCCTTTGAGTCTGTTCCTTTAGAATGTCTGTCCTTTAAGAATCCTTTAGAATATCTGTTCCTTTAAGAATCCTTTAGAATGTCTGTTCCTTTAGAACGTCTGTTCCTTTGAGAATCCTTTAGAATGTCTGTCCCTTTAAGAATCCTTTAGAATGTCTGTTCCTTTAGAATGTCTGTTCCTTTAGAACGTCTGTTCCTTTGAGAATCCTTTAGAATGTCTGTTCCTTTAGAACGTCTGTTCCTTTAAGAATCCTTTAGAATGTCTGTTCCTTTAGAACGTCTGTTCCTTTGAGAATCCTTTAGAACGTCTGTTCCTTTGAGAATCCTTTAGAATGTCTGTTCCTTTGAGAATCCTTTAGAATGTCTGTCCCTTTAAGAATCCTTTAGAATGTCTGTTCCTTTAGAACGTCTGTTCCTTTGAGAATCCTTTAGAATGTCTGTTCCTTTAAGAATCCTTTAGAACGTCTGTTCCTTTGAGAATCCTTTAGAATGTCTGTTCCTTTAGAACGTCTGTTCCTTTGAGAATCCTTTAGGATGTCTGTTCCTTTAAGAATCCTTTAGAA
Source organism: Oncorhynchus nerka (assembly GCF_034236695.1). NCBI lineage: Eukaryota > Metazoa > Chordata > Actinopteri > Salmoniformes > Salmonidae > Oncorhynchus > Oncorhynchus nerka. Next base: position 9,633 of record NW_027039273.1, on the reverse strand, counting down.
TGTCTGTTCCTTTAAGAATCCTTTAGAATGTCTGTTCCTTTAGAACGTCTGTTCCTTTGAGAATCCTTTAGAATGTCTGTCCCTTTAAGAATCCTTTAGAATGTCTGTTCCTTTAGAATCCTTTAGAATGTCTGTTCCTTTGAGAATCCTTTAGAACGTCTGTTCCTTTGAGAATCCTTTAGAACGTCTGTTCCTTTGAGAATCCTTTAGAATGTCTGTTCCTTTGAGAATCCTTTAGAACGTCTGTTCCTTTGAGAATCCTTTAGAATGTCTGTTCCTTTAAGAATCCTTTAGAATGTCTGTTCCTTTAAGAATCCTTTAGAATGTCTGTCCCTTTAAGAATCCTTTAGAATGTCTGTTCCTTTAGAACGTCTGTTCCTTTGAGAATCCTTTAGAATGTCTGTTCCTTTAAGAATCCTTTAGAATGTCTGTTCCTTTAAGAATCCTTTAGAATGTCTGTTCCTTTAAGAATCCTTTAGAATGTCTGTTCCTTTAGAACGTCTGTTCCTTTGAGAATCCTTTAGAATGTCTGTCCCTTTAAGAATCCTTTAGAATGTCTGTTCCTTTAGAACGTCTGTTCCTTTGAGAATCCTTTAGAATGTCTGTCCCTTTAAGAATCCTTTAGAATGTCTGTTCCTTTAGAATCCTTTAGAATGTCTGTTCCTTTAGAACGTCTGTTCCTTTGAGAATCCTTTAGAATGTCTGTCCCTTTAAGGATCCTTTAGAATGTCTGTTCCTTTAGAATGTCTGTTCCTTTAGAATGTCTGTTCCTTTAGAACGTCTGTTCCTTTGAGAATCCTTTAGAATGTCTGTTCCTTTAGAACGTCTGTTCCTTTAAGAATCCTTTAGAATGTCTGTTCCTTTAGAACGTCTGTTCCTTTAAGAATCCTTTAGAATGTCTGTTCCTTTAGAACGTCTGTTCCTTTAGAACGTCTGTTCCTTTGAGAATCCTTTAGAATGTCTGTTCCTTTAGAACGTCTGTTCCTTTAGAATGTCTGTCCCTTTAAGAATCCTTTAGAATGTCTGTTCCTTTAGAATGTCTGTTCCTTTAGAATGTCTGTTCCTTTAGAACGTCTGTTCCTTTGAGAATCCTTTAGAATGTCTGTTCCTTTAGAACGTCTGTTCCTTTAAGAATCCTTTAGAATGTCTGTTCCTTTAGAACGTCTGTTCCTTTGAGAATCCTTTAGAATGTCTGTCCCTTTAAGAATCATTTAGAATGTCTGTTCCTTTAGAATGTCTGTCCCTTTGAGAATCCTTTAGAACAGGGGTGTCAAAGTCAAATGGACGGAGGGCCAAATAAAAAAATCAGCTACAAGACGAGGGCCGGACTGTTCGAATGTTCATTGAAAATTTTTTAAATGACGCATATAGTCTAGTGAACCTAATTGAACCTACTGAAAACCTAACAAATATATTACAATATGATCAGATAAATAAAGCAATATTTTCTTATGGCTCTGTCAGTAATCTTTAATTTTCAACAGACACAAAAGACAAATTTCCTTTATATAAATATCCCCATAACATGAACATTAAATGAAAGAAACCGGTATTCAAGGCACCATCAGTAGACTATATTTTCTATTTTAGCAAAAGTGGGCTAAATTTACTTCAAAGAAAAAACAATAATAGCAATTTTCTATCATCCACTCAACTGAAATATTTTTAAAATATAATTGGATTGAAATACAAAAAAATAAAGTGCAAAAATCTATTAATCAAAGGAGGCCTCGTTTTAATTCCTCTGCCTTTTGTAGCCTTTGTTCCATGTCCATATTCTTGTTTTTGTCCGCGTGTTTCGTTTCATAATGTCGTCTCAGATTATACTCTTTCAGTACCGCCACACTTTCTCCACACAGAAGACACACAGGTTTCAGCTACCTTCGTGAACATATACTCCGACTCCCACCTTGTTTGGAACCCCCGGTTCTCAGTATCCACCTTCCGTTTTGCCATTTTTGATGGGTATCTGAAAGTTAATTTTACTGTGATGCTGACGACTGCTGTGCCAATAAATATTGAAATGAAGCAGCCTACTGCTCGGTGCGTCACCTTTGCATTGTGGGAAATGTAGTATTGGTGCGTGTAAAAGATCTGCGGGCTGCCGGCTTGCTGCGGGCCGGTTCTAATAATAAATCAAGATCATCCCAGGGGCCGTAAAAAACCTTCTTGCGGGCCGGATGTGGCCCGCGGGCCTTGACTCTGACATATGTGCTTTAGAATGTCTGTTCCTTTAAGAATCCTTTAGAATGTCTGTTCCTTTACAACGTCTGTTCCTTTAAGAATCCTTTAGAACATCTGTTCCTTTAAGGATCCTTTAGAAAGTCTGTTCCTTTGAGAATCCTTTAGAACATCTGTTCCTTTAGAATGTCTGTTCCTTTAGAATATATGTTCCTTTAAGAATCCTTTAGAATGTCTGTCCCTTTAAGAATCCTTTAGAATGTCTGTTCCTTTAGAACGTCTGTTCCTTTGAGAATCCTTTAGAATGTCTGTTCCTTTAAGAATCCTTTAGAATGTCTGTTTCTTTAAGAATCCTTTAGAATGTCTGTTCCTTTAAGAATCCTTTAGAATGTCTGTTCCTTTAGAACGTCTGTTCCTTTGAGAATCCTTTAGAATGTCTGTCCCTTTAAGAATCCTTTAGAATGTCTGTTCCTTTAGAATCCTTTAGAATGTCTGTTCCTTTAGAACGTCTGTTCCTTTGAGAATCCTTTAGAATGTCTGTCCCTTTAAGAATCCTTTAGAATGTCTGTTCCTTTAGAATGTCTGTTCCTTTAGAATGTCTGTTCCTTTAGAACGTCTGTTCCTTTAAGAATCCTTTAGAATGTCTGTTCCTTTAGAACGTCTGTTCCTTTAAGAATCCTTTAGAATGTCTGTTCCTTTGACGTCTGTTCCTTTAGAATGTCTGTTCCTTTGAGAATCCTTTAGAATGTCTGTTCCTTTGAGAACGTCTGTTCCTTTAGAATGTCTGTCCCTTTAAGAATCCTTTTAGAATGTCTGTTCCTTTAGAATCTGTTCCTTTAGAATGTCTGTTCCTTTAGAACGTCTGTTCCTTTGAGAATCCTTTAGAATGTCTGTTCCTTTAGAACGTCTGTTCCTTTTCCTTTAGAATGTCTGTTCCTTTAGAACGTCTGTTCCTTTGAGAATCCTTTAGAATGTCTGTCCCTTTAGAACGAATATCTGTTCCTTTAGAATCCTTTAGAATGTCTGTTCCTTTAGAACGTCTGTTCCTTTGAGAATCCTTTAGAATGTCTGTCCCTTTAAGAATCCTTTAGAATGTCTGTTCCTTTAGAATGTCTGTTCCTTTAGAACGTCTGTTCCTTTGAGAATCCTTTAGAATGTCTGTTCCTTTAGAACGTCTGTTCCTTTTGAATCCTTTAGAATGTCTGTTCCTTTAGAACGTCTGTTCCTTTGAGAATTCCTTTAGAACGTCTGTTCCTTTGAGAATCCTTTAGAATGTCTGTCCCTTTAAGAATCCTTTAGAATGTCTGTTCCTTTAGAACGTCTGTTCCTTTGAGAATCCTTTAGAATGTCTGTTCCTTTAAGAATCCTTTAGAACGTCTGTTCCTTTGAGAATCCTTTAGAATGTCTGTTCCTTTAGAACGTCTGTTCCTTTGAGAATCCTTTAGGATGTCTGTTCCTTTAAGAATCCTTTAGAATGTCTGTTCCTTTAAGAATCCTTTAGAATGTCTGTTCCTTTAGAATGTCTGTTCCTTTGAGAATCCTTTAGAATGTCTGTCCCTTTAAGAATCCTTTAGAATGTCTGTTCCTTTAGAATCCTTTAGAATGTCTGTTCCTTTGAGAATCCTTTAGAACGTCTGTTCCTTTGAGAATCCTTTAGAACGAAATCCTTTAGAATGTCTGTTCCTTTGAGAATCCTTTAGAATGTCTGTTCCTTTGAGAATCCTTTAGAATGTCTGTTCCTTTAAGAATCCTTTAGAATGTCTGTTCCTTTAGAATCTTTAGAATGTCTGTCCCTTTAAGAATCCTTTAGAATCTGTTCCTTAGACGTCTGTTCCCTTTGAGAATCCTTTAGAATGTCTGTCCCTTTAAGAATCCTTTAGAATGTCTGTTCCTTTAGAATCCTTTAGAATGTCTGTTCCTTTAAGAATCCTTTAGAATGTCTGTTCCTTTAAGAATCCTTTAGAATGTCTGTCCCTTTAAGAATCCTTTAGAATGTCTGTTCCTTTAGAACGTCTGTTCCTTTGAGAATCCTTTAGAATGTCTGTTTAAGAATCCTTTAGAATACTGTTCTTTAGAATCCCTTTAGAATGTCTGTTCCTTTGGGGCGTCTGTTCCTTTGGGGAATCCTTTAGAATGTCTGTGCTGGGATCCTTTGGAATGTCTGTTCCTTTAGAATGTCTGTTCCTTTAGAATGTCTGTTCCTTTAGAACGTCTGTTCCTTTGAGAATCCTTTAGAATGTCTGTTCCACTTTAGAACGTCTGTTCTTCAGAATCCTTTAGAATGTCTCATTTCCTTTAGAACGTCTGTTCCTTTAAGAATCCTTTAGAATGTCTGTTCCTTTAGAACGTCTGTTCCTTTAGAACGTCTGTTCCTTTGAGAATCCTTTAGAATGTCTGTTCCTTTAGAACGTCTGTTCCTTTAGAATGTCTGTCCCTTTAAGAATCCTTTAGAATGTCTGTTCCTTTAGAATGTCTGTTCCTTTAGAATGTCTGTTCCTTTAGAACGTCTGTTCCTTTGAGAATCCTTTAGAATGTCTGTTCCTTTAGAACGTCTGTTCCTTTGAGAATCCTTTAGAATGTCTGTCCCTTTAAGAATCATTTAGAATGTCTGTTCCTTTAGAATGTCTGTCCCTTTGAGAATCCTTTAGAATGTCTGTTCCTTTAAGAATCCTTTAGAATGTCTGTTCCTTTACAACGTCTGTTCCTTTAAGAATCCTTTAGAACATCTGTTCCTTTAAGGATCCTTTAGAAAGTCTGTTCCTTTGAGAATCCTTTAGAACATCTGTTCCTTTAGAATGTCTGTTCCTTTAGAATATATGTTCCTTTAAGAATCCTTTAGAATGTCTGTCCCTTTAAGAATCCTTTAGAATGTCTGTCCCTTTAAGAATCCTTTAGAATGTCTGTTCCTTTAAGAATCCTTTAGAATGTCTGTTCCTTTAGGAATCCTTTAGAATGTCTGTTCCTTTAGAATGTCTGTTCCTTTAGAATGTCTGTTCCTTTAACAATCCTTTAGAACATCTGTTCCTTTAAGAATCCTTTAGAATGTCTGTTCCTTTAAGAATCATTTAGAATGTCTGTTCCTTTAGAACGTCTGTTCATTTAAGAATCCTTTAGAACATCTGTTCCTTTAAGGATCCTTTAGAATGTCTGTTCCTTTAAGGTTCCTTTAGAACGTCTGTTCCTTTAAGAATCCTTTAGAATGTCTGTTCCTCTAAGGATCCTTTAGAATGTCTGTTCCTTTAAGAATCCTTTAGAATGTCTGTTCCTTTAGAATGTATGTTCCTTTTGAATGTGTTCATTGGGTTCCTTTAGAACGCGTCTGTTCCTTTAAGAATCCTTTAGAATGTCTGTCCCTTTACCTTTTTTGTTCCTTTAGAACGTCTGTTCTTTTAGAATCCTTTAGAATGTCTGTTCCTTTAGAATCCTTTAGAACGTCTGTTCCTTTGAGAATCCTTTAGAATGTCTGTTTCCTTTATGACGTCTGTTCCTTTAGAACGCCTTTAGGATTCTGTTTTTAGAACGAATGTTGTTCCTTTAGAATCCTTTAGAATGTCTGTTCCTTTAGAACGTCTGTTCCTTTGAGAACCTTTTAGAATGTCTCCTTTAGAATCCTTTTTTAGAATGTCTGTTCCACTTTAGAATCCTTTAGAATGTTGTTCCTTTAAGAATCCCTTTAGAATGTCTGTTCCTTTAGAATCCCTTTAGAATGTCTGTCCCTTTAAGAATCCTTTTAGAAATGTCTGTTCCTTTAGAACGCCTCTGTTCCTTTGAGAATCCTTTAGAATGTCTGTCCTTTTGGAATCCTTTAGAATGTTCGTTCCTTTAGAACGCTGTTCCTTTGAGAATTCTTTAGAATGTCTGTCCCCTTTGAAGAATCCTTTAGAATGTCTGTTCCTTTAGAATGTCTGTTCCTTTAGAATGTCTGTTCCTTTAGAACGCCTGTTCCTTTAAAATCCTTTAGAATGTCTGTTCCTTTAGAACGTCTGTTCCTTAAGAATCCTTTAGAATGTCTGTTCCTTTAGAACGTCTGTTCCTTTAGAACGTCTGTTCCTTTGAGAATCCTTTTAGAATGTCTGTTCCTTTAGAACGCTCTGTTCCTTTAGAATGTCTGTCCTTTAAGAATCCTTTTAGAATGTCTGTTCCTTTAGAATGTCTGTTCCTTTAGAATGTCTGTTCCTTTAGAACGTCTGTTCCTTTGAGAATCCTTTAGAATGTCTGTTCCTTTAGAACGTCTGTTCCTTTAAGAACCTTTAGAATGTCTGTTCCTTTAGAACGCTCTGTTCCTTTTTAAGAATCCTTTAGAATGTCTGTCCCTTTGAGAACCTTTAGAATGTCTGTCCCTTTGAGAATCCTTTAGAATGTCTGTTCCTTTGAGAATCCTTTGAATGTCTGTCCCTTTAAGAATCCTTTAGAATGTCTGTTCCTTTAGAATGTCTGTCCCTTTGAGAATCCTTTAGAATGTCTGTTCCTTTGAGAATCCTTTAGAATGTCTGTTCCTTTAAGAATCCTTTAGAATGTCTGTTCCTTTAGAATGTCTGTCCCTTTGAGAATCCTTTAGAATGTCTGTTCCTTTAGAATGTCTGTTCCTTTAAGAATCCTTTAGAATGTCTGTTCCTTTAGAATGTCTGTCTCTTTGAGAATCCTTTAGAATGTCTGTTCCTTTAGAATGTCTGTCCCTTTGAGAATCCTTTAGAATGTCTGTTCCTTTAGAACGCCTGTTCCTTTGAGAATCCTTTAGAATGTCTGTCCTTTAAGAATCCTTTAGAATGTCTGTTCCCTTTAGAATGTCTGTCCCTTTGAGAATCCTTTAGAATGTCTGTTCCTTTAGAATGTCTGTTCCTTTAAGAATCCTTTAGAATGTCTGTTCCTTTAGAATGTCTGTCCCTTTGAGAATCCTTTAGAATGTCTGTTCCTTTAAGAATCCTTTAGAATGTCTGTTCCTTTACAACGTCTGTTCCTTTAAGAATCCTTTAGAACATCTGTTCCTTTAAGGATCCTTTAGAAAGTCTGTTCCTTTGAGAATCCTTTAGAACATCTGTTTCTTTAGAATGTCTGTTCCTTTAGAATGTCTGTTCCTTTAAGAATCCTTTAGAATGTCTGTCCCTTTAAGAATCCTTTAGAATGTCTGTTCCTTTAGAACGTCTGTTCCTTTAGAATGTCTGTTCCTTTAAGAATCCTTTAGAATGTCTGTTCCTTTAAGAATCATTTAGAATGTCTGTTCCTTTACAACGTCTGTTCCTTTAAGAATCCTTTAGAATGTCTGTTCCTTTAGAACGTCTGTTCCTTTAAGGATGCTTTAAAACGTCTGTTCCTTTAAGAATCCTTTAGAATGTCTGTTCCTTTAGAACGTCTGTTCCTTTGAGGATCCTTTAGAAAGTCTGTTCCTTTGAGAATCCTTTAGAACATCTGTTCCTTTAAGGATCCTTTAGAATGTCTGTTCCTTTAGAACGTCTGTTCCTTTAAGAATCCTTTAGAACATCTGTTCCTTTAAGAATCCTTTAGAATGTCTGTTCCTTTAAGAATCATTTAGAATGTCTGTTCCTTTAGAACGTCTGTTCCTTTAAGAATCCTTTAGAACATCTGTTCCTTTAAGGATCCTTTAGAATGTCTGTTCCTTTAAGGTTCCTTTAGAACGTCTGTTCTTTAAGAATCCTTTAGAATGTCTGTTCCTTTAAGGATCGTTTAGAATGTCTATTCCTTTAAGGTTCCTTTAGAACGTCTGTTCCTTTAAGAATCCTTTAGAATGTATGTTCCTTTAGAACGTCTGTTCCTTTAAGAATCCTTTAGAATGTCTGTTCCTTTAAGGATCCTTTAGAATGTCTGTTCCTTTAGAACGTCTGTTCCTTTAAGGATCCTTTAGAACGTCTGTTCCTTTAGAACGTCTGTTCTTTAAGGATCCTTTAGAACGCCTGTTCCTTTAGAACATCTGTTCCTTTAAGGATCCTTTAGAATGTATGTTCCTTTAAGAATCCTTTAGAATGTCTGTTCCTTTAAGGATCCTTTAGAACGTCTGTTCTTTTAGAACGTCTGTTCCTTTAAGGATCCTTTAGAATGTCTGTTCCTTTAGAACGTCTGTTCCTTTGAGAATCCTTTAGAATGTCTGTCCCTTTAAGAATCCTTTAGAATGTCTGTTCCTTTAGAATCCTTTAGAATGTCTGTTCCTTTAAGAATCCTTTAGAATGTCTGTTCCTTTAAGAATCCTTTAGAATGTCTGTTCCTTTAAGAATCCTTTAGAATGTCTGTTCCTTTAGAACGTCTGTTCCTTTGAGAACGAATCTGTCCCTTTAAGAATCCTTTAGAATGTCGTTCTTTAGAACGCCTGTTCCTTTGAGAATTCTTTAGAATGTCTGTTCCTTTAAGGATCCTTTTAGAATGTCTGTTCCTTTAGAATGTCTGTTCCTTTAGACATCTTTAGAACGTCTGTTCCTTTAAGGATCCTTTAGAATGTCTGTTCCTTTAGAGCGTCTGTTCCTTTAAGGGATCCTTTAGAATGTCTGTTCCTTTAGAACGTCTGTTCCTTTAGAACGTCTGTTCCTTTGAGAATCCTTTAGAATGTCTGTTCCTTTAGAACGTCTGTTCCTTTAGAATGTCTGTCCCTTTAAGAATCCTTTAGAATGTCTGTTCCTTTAGAATGTCTGTTCCTTTAGAATGTCTGTTCCTTTAGAACGTCTGTTCCTTTGAGAATCCTTTAGAATGTCTGTTCCTTTAGAACGTCTGTTCCTTTAAGAATCCTTTAGAATGTCTGTTCCTTTAGAACGTCTGTTCCTTTAAGAATCCTTTAGAATGTCTGTCCCTTTGAGAATCCTTTAGAATGTCTGTCCCTTTGAGAATCCTTTAGAATGTCTGTTCCTTTGAGAATCCTTTAGAATGTCTGTCCCTTTAAGAATCCTTTAGAATGTCTGTTCCTTTAGAATGTCTGTCCCTTTGAGAATCCTTTAGAATGTCTGTTCCTTTGAGAATCCTTTAGAATGTCTGTTCCTTTAAGAATCCTTTAGAATGTCTGTTCCTTTAGAATGTCTGTCCCTTTGAGAATCCTTTAGAATGTCTGTTCCTTTAGAATGTCTGTTCCTTTAAGAATCCTTTAGAATGTCTGTTCCTTTAGAATGTCTGTCTCTTTGAGAATCCTTTAGAATGTCTGTTCCTTTAGAATGTCTGTCCCTTTGAGAATCCTTTAGAATGTCTGTTCCTTTAGAACGTCTGTTCCTTTGAGAATCCTTTAGAATGTCTGTCCCTTTAAGAATCCTTTAGAATGTCTGTTCCTTTAGAATGTCTGTCCCTTTGAGAATCCTTTAGAATGTCTGTTCCTTTAGAATGTCTGTTCCTTTAAGAATCCTTTAGAATGTCTGTTCCTTTAGAATGTCTGTCCCTTTGAGAATCCTTTAGAATGTCTGTTCCTTTAAGAATCCTTTAGAATGTCTGTTCCTTTACAACGTCTGTTCCTTTAAGAATCCT
>NW_027039272.1:20000-53481 GCF_034236695.1 Oncorhynchus nerka | reverse complement strand
ACCACAGGACCAGAGTTACCTTTAATTAATATTGGCCCACAGGACCAGAGTTACCTTTAATTAATATTGGACCACAGGACCAGAGTTACCTTTAATTAATATTGGATGACAGGACCAGAGTTACCTTTAATTAATATTGGATCACAGGACCAGAGTTACCTTTAATTAATATTGGACCACAGGACCAGAGTTACCTTTAATTAATATTGGACCACAGGACCAGAGTTACCTTTACAGTGTATTGATCACAGGACCAGAGTTACCTTTAATTAATATTGGCCCACAGGACCAGAGTTACCTTTAATTCCTATTGGACCACAGGACCAGAGATACCTTTAATTCCTATTGGACCACAGGACCAGAGTTGGATGACATATCTACATCAACCAATGGTTGCGTTCCCCTGCTCAGAAGTTTTTATGCATCAACAAATGGTTGACGTGCCATGCTACTCTTCCTGGGGTTCATTAACTACTGAACATGCAGCTACTCTACCTGGGGTCCATTAACATGTAGCAGCTACTCTACCTGGGGTCCATTAACATGTAGCAGCTACTCTACCTGGGGTCCATTAACATGTAGCAGCTACTCTACCTGGGGTCCATTAACATGTAGCAGCTACTCTACCTGGGGTCCATTAACATGTAGCAGCTACTCTACCTGGGGTCTATTAACATGTAGCAGCTACTCTACCTGGGGTCCATTAACATGTAGCAGCTACTCTACCTGGGGTCCATTAACTACTGAACATGTAGCAGCTACTCTACCTGGGGTCCATTAACTACTGGACATGTAGCAGCTACTCTACCTGGGGTCCATTAACTACTGGACATGTAGCAGCTACTCTACCTGGGGTCCATTAACTACTGAACATGTAGCAGCTATCATCTGTGTCCATTAACATGTAGCAGCTACTCTACCTGGGTTCACAAAGAAGCAGCTACTTCACCTGGGTCCATTAACATGTGTAGCAGCTACTCTACCTGGGGTCCATTAACATGTAGCAGCTACTTACCTGGGGTCCATTAACAACATGTAGCAGCTACTCTACCTGGGTCCCATTAACATGTAGTAGCTTTGGGGGTCCATTAACATGCAGCAGCTTACTCTACCTGGGGTCCATTAACTACTGAACATGTGAGAAGCTTATTTACCTGGGGTCCATTACTACTGTAGCAGCTATCTACCTGGGTAGCAGCTACCTCTACCTGGGGTCCATTAACTACTGAACACAGTAGCTACTCTACCTGGGGTCCATTAACACAAGGCAGCTACCTACCTGGGGTCCATTAACTACTGAAATAGCAGCTACTCTACCTGGGGTTCATTAACATGTAGCAGCTACTCTACCTTGGATTAACATGCAGCTACTCTACCTGGGGTCCATTAACATGCAGCAGCTACTCTACCTGGGGTCCATTAACTACTGAACATGTAGCAGCTACTCTACCTGGGGTCCATTAACTACTGAACATGTAGCAGCTACTCTACCTGGGGTCCATTAACTACTGAACATGCAGCAGCTACTCTACCTGGGGCTCAACATGTAGCAGCTACTCTACCTGGGGTCCATTAACTACTGAACATGTAGCAGCTACTCTACCTGGGGTCCATTAACATGTAGCAGCAGCTTACTCTACCTGGGGTCCATTAACTACTGAATATGTAGCATGTATAATAATTTACCTGGGGTCCATTAACATGTGGCAGCTACTCTACCTGGGGTCCATTAACTACTGAATATGTATAGCTACTTACCTGGGGTCCATTAACACAGCAACTACTCTACCTGGGTCCATTAACATGTAGCAGCTACTCTACCTGGGGTCCATTAACTACTGAACATGTAGCAGCTACTCTACCGGGGTCCATTAACTACTGGACATGTAGCACTACCTACCTGGGGTCCATTAACTACTGAACATGAGTAGCTAATTACCTGGGGTCCATTAATCCTACTGAACATGTAGCAGCTACCTACCTGGGGTCCATTAATATGCAGCAGCCATCACCTGGGGTCCATTAACAGGTGTATTAACATGTAGCAGCTACTCTACCTGGGGTCCATTAACATGTAGCAGCTACTCTACCTGGGGTCCATTAACTACTGAACATGTAGCAGCTACTCTACCTGGGGTCCATTAACATGTAGCAGCTACTCTACCTGGGGTCCATTAACTACTGAACATGTAGCAGCTACTCTACCTGGGGTCCATTAACATGTAGTAGCTACTCTACCTGGGGTCCATTAACATGTAGTAGCTACTCTACCTGGGGTCCATTAACTACTGAACATGTAGCAGCTACTCTACCTGGGGTCCATTAACATGTAGCCTACCTACCTGGGGTCCATTAACTACTGAACATGTAGCAGCTACTCTTCCACTGGGGTCCATTAACATGTAGCAGCTACTCTACCTGGGGTCCATTAACTGAACATGTAGCAGCTACTCTACCTGGGGTCCATTAACTACTGGACATGTAGCAGCTACTCTACCTGGGGTCCATTAACATGTAGTAGCTACTCTACCTGGGGTCCATTAACATGTAGCAGCTACTCTACCTGGGGTCCATTAACTACTGGACATGTAGCAGCTACTCTACCTGGGGTCCATTAACATGTAGCAGCTACTCTACCTGGGGTCCATTAACATGTAGCAGCTACTCTACCTGGGGTCCATTAACTACTGAACATGTAGCAGCTACTCTACCTGGGGTCCATTAACATGTAGCAGCTACTCTACCTGGGGTCCATTAACATGTAGCAGCTACTCTACCTGGGGTCCATTAACATGTAGCAGCTACTCTACCTGGGGTCCATTAACATGTAGCAGCTACTCTACCTGGGGTTCATTAACATGTAGCAGCTACTCTACCTGGGGTCCATTAACTACTGAACAGCAGCTACTCTACCTGGGGTCCATTAACATGTAGCAGCTACTCTACCCGGGGTCCATTAACATGTAGCTACTCTACCTATTAACTACTGAACATGTAGCAGCTACTCATTATTAACATGTAGCAGCTACTCTACCTGGGGTCCATTAACATGTAGCAGCATCTACCTGCCATTAACATGTAGCAGCTACTCTACTACCTGGGAGTCCTACCTTAAACATGAACATGTAGCAGCTACTCTACCTGGGGTCCATTAACTACTGAACATGTAGCAGCTACTCTACCTGGGGTCCATTAACTACTGAATATGTAGCAGCCACTTCTACCTGGGTCATTAACATGTAGCAGCTACTCTACCTATTAACCAGCTACTCTACCTGGGGTCCATTAACATGTAGCAGCTACTCTACCTGGGGTTCATTAACATGTAGCAGCTACTCTACCTGGGGTCCATTAACATGTAGCAGCTACTCTACCTGGGGTCCATTAACTACTGAACATGTAGCATCTACTCTACCTGGGGTCCATTAACATGTAGCAGCTACTCTACCTGGGGTCCATTAACATGTAGCAGCTACTCTACCTGGGGTCCATTAACATGTAGCAGCTACTCTACCTGGGGTCCATTAACATGTAGCAGCTACTCTACCTGGGGTCCATTAACATGTAGCAGCTACTCTACCTGGGGTCCATTAACATGTAGCAGCTACTCTACCTGGGGTCCATTAACATGTAGCAGCTACTCTACCTGGGGTCCATTAACTACTGAACATGTAGCAGCTACTTCTACCTAGGGTCCATTAACATGTAGTAGCTACTCTACCTGGGGTCCATTAACATGCTAGTAGCTACTCTACCTGGGGTCCATTAACTCACTGAACATGCAGCTACTCTACCTGGGGTCCATTAACTCACTGAACATGTAGCTACTCTACCTGGGGTCCATTAACATGTAGTAGCTTACTCTACCTGGGGTCCATTAACATGTAGCAGCTTACTCTACCTGGGGTCCATTAACATGTAGTAGCTACTCTACCTGGGGTCCATTAACATGTAGCAGCTACTCTACCTGGGGTCCATTAACATGTAGTAGCTTACCTACCTGGGGTCCATTAACATGTAGCAGCTACTCTACCTGGGGTCCATTAACATGTAGTAGCTACTCTACCTGGGGTCCATTAACATGTAGCAGCTACTCTACCTGGGGTCCATTAACATGTAGCAGCTACTCTACCTGGGGTCTATTAACTACTGAACATGCGGCTACTCTACCTGTGGGTCCATTAACTACTGAACATAGCAGCTACTCTACCTGGGGTCCATTTAACATGTAGCAGCGCCACTCTACCTGGGATCCATTAACTACTGAATATGTAGCAGCTACTCTACCTGGGGTCCATTAACTACTGAACATGTAGCAGCTGTTCTACCTGGGGTCCATTAACATGTAGCAGCTACTCTACCTGGGGTCCATTAACATGTAGCAGCTACTCTACCTGGGTCCATTAACATGTAAAGGCAGCTACTCTACCTGGGGTCCATTAACATGTAGCAGCTACCTACCTGGGGTCCATTAACATGTAGCAGCTACTCTACCTGGGGTCCATTAACTACTGAACATGTAGCAGCTACTCTACCTGGGGTCCATTAACATGTAGCAGCTACTCTACCTGGGGTCCATTAACTACTGAATATGTAGCAGCTACTCTACCTGGGGTCCATTAACATGTAGCAACTACTCTACCTGGGGTCCATTAACATGTAGCAGCTACTCTACCTGGGGTCCATTAACTACTGAACATGTAGCAGCTACTCTACCTGGGGTCCATTAACTACTGGACATGTAGCATCTACTCTACCTGGGGTCCATTAACTACTGAACATGTAGTAGCTACTCTACCTGGAGTCCATTAACTACTGAACATGTAGCAGCTACTCTACCTGGGGTCCATTAACATGTAGCAGCTACTCTACCTGGGGTCCATTAACATGCGCAGCTTACTCTACCTGGGGTTCATTAACATGTAGCAGCTACTCTACCTGGGGTCCATGTAACATGTAGCAGCTACTCTCTACCTGGGGTCCATTAACATGTAGCAGCTACTCTACCTGGGGTCCATTAACATGTAGCAGTTACTCTACCTGGGGTCCATTAACATGTAGCAGCTACTCTACTCTGGGGTTCATTAACATTAACTACTGAACATGTAGCAGCTACTGAACATACTACTCCTGGGGTCCCATTAACATGTAGTAGCCTACTCTACCTGGGAGTCCATTAACATCAGCAGCTACTCTACCTGGGGTCCATTAACATGTAGCAGCCATTAACATGTAGCTACCTGGTGTCCATTAACATGTAGCAGCTACTCTACCTGGGGGTCCATTAACATGAACATGCAGCTACTCTACCTGGGGTCCCTGGGGTTTAACTACTGAACATGTAGCAGCTACTCTACCTGGGGTCCATTAACATGTAGCAGCTACTCTACCTGGGTCCATTAACTACTGAACATGTAGCAGCTACTCTACCTGGGGTCCATTAACATGGTAGCTACTCTACCTGGGGTCCATTAACATGTAGCAGCTACTCTACCTGGGGTCCATTAACTACTGAACATGTAGCAGCTACTCTACCTGGGGTCCATTAACATGTAGTAGCTACTCTACCTGGGGTCCATTAACTACTGAACATGTAGCAGCTACTCTACCTGGGGTCCATTAACATGTAGCAGCTACTCTACCTGGGGTCCATTAACTACTGAACATGTAGCAGCGCTACTCTACCTGGGGTCCATTAACTACTGGACATGTAGCAGCTACTCTACCTGGGGTCCATTAACATGTAGTAGCTACTCTACCTGGGGTCCATTAACATGTAGCAGCTACTCTACCTGGGGTCCATTAACTACTGAACATGTAGCAGCTACTCTACCTGGGGTCCATTAACATGTAGCAGCTACTCTACCTGGGGTCCATTAACATGTAGCAGCTACTCTACCTGGGGTCCATTAACTACTGAACATGTAGCTTACTCTACCTGGGGTCCATTAACTACTGAATATGTAGCAGCTACTCTACCTGGGGTCCATTAACTACTGAACATGTAGTAGCTACTCTACCTGGGGTCCATTAACATGTAGCAGCTACTCTACCTGGGGTCCATTAACTACTGAACATGTAGCAGCTACTCTACCTGGGGTCCATTAACTACTGGACATGCAGCTACTCTACCTGGGGTCCATTAACATGTAGCAGCTACTCTACCTGGGGTCCATTAACATGTAGTAGCTGGGGTCCATTAACATGTAGTAGCTAATCTACCTGGGGTCCATTAACATGTAGCAGCTACTCTACCTGGGGTCCATTAACTACTGAACATGTAGCAGCTACTCTACCTGGGGTCCATTAACTATGGACATGCAGCTACTCTACCTGGGGTCCATTAACATGAACATGTAGCAGCTACTCTACCTGGGGTCCATTAACATGTAGCTACTCTAGCTGGGGTCCATTAACTACTGAACATACCTGGGGTCCATTAACATGTAGTAGCTACTCTACCTGGGGTCCATTAACATGAACAGCAGCTACTCTACCTGGGGTCCATTAACATGTAGCAGCTACTCTACCTGGGGTCCATTAACATCTAGCAGCTATCTATCTGGGTCCATTAACACTGAGTCAGCAGCTACTCTACCTGGGGTCAAACATGTGCACATCTACATTGATCATATCTTCTCATTCTGTACAATAGTCAGAAACAGATTACACGAAGAAGAGTTTCCTGTTGCACGTTTTCATTGATTTGATGTTTATTTTTTAAACAGGATATTTTAGCCTGTAGTTTGTCAAAGACAGGGATTGATGGGAACAGGGATATTTTAGCCTGTAGTTTGTCAAAGACAGGGATTGATGGGAACAGGGATAGTTTAGCCTGTAGTTTGTCAAAGACAGGGGATTGATGGGAACAGGATATTTTAGCCTGTAGTTTGTCAAAGACAGGGGATTGATGGGAACAGGATATTTTAGTTTGTCAAAGACTTGGGAACAGGGATTTTTAGCCTGTCAAAGACAGGTTGATGGGAACAGGGATAGTTTAGATGGGAACAGGGATATTTTAGCCTGTAGTTTGTCAAAGACAGGGGATTGATGGGAACAGGGATATTTTAGCCTGTAGTTTGTCAAAGACAGGGATTGATGGGAACAGGGATATTTTAGGCCTGTAGTTTGTCAAAGACAGGGGAACAGGGATTTTTAGATGGGAACAGGATATTTTAGCCTGTAGTTTGTCAGAGACAGGGGATTGATGGGAACAGGGATATTTTAGCCTGTAGTTTTGTCAGAGACAGGGGATTGATGGGAACAGGATATTTTAGCCTGTAGTTTGTCAAAGACAGGGGATTGATGGGAACAGGGATATTTTAGCCTGTAGTTTGTCAAAGACAGGATTGATGGGAAATTTATCACGCAAATCCAGTCTCTTTTCAATGTACCAATTGCTTGTATGCGCTTTAGTAAGGGTTTCGTCTCTTCTGAGGAGGAGTAGGAGAGAGGAGGAGTAGGAGAGAGGAGGAGAGTAGGAGAGATGAGAGGAGTATGAGAGAGGAGTAGGAGTAGAAGAGGGAGGATTAGGAGAGAGGAGTAGGAGAGAGGAGGAGGAGTAGAGAGTGGAGGAGGAGTAGGAGAGAGGAGTAGGGTAGAAGAGAGGAGGAGGAGTAGGAGAGAGGAGTAGGAGAGAGAGGGAGGAGTAGGAGTAGGAGAGAGGAGGAGGAGGAGAGATGAGGAGGAGTAGGAGTAGGAGAGAGGAGGAGGAGAGAGAGAGGAGGAGTAGGAGAGAGGAGGGAGGAGGAGAGATGAGGAGGAGTAGGAGAGAGGAGGAGGAGTGAGGAGAGAGGAGGAGGAGTAGGAGAGATGAGGAGGAGGTATGAGAGAGAGTAGGAGTAGGAGAGATGAGGAGGGAGTAGGAGAGAGGAGTAGAGAGAGGAGGAGGAGTAGGAGAGAGGAGGAGGAGTAGGAGAGAGGAGGAGGAGTAGGAGAGAGGAGGAGGAGGGAGGTGGAGGAGAGTAGGAGAGATGAGGAGGAGAGAGAGTAGGAGAGTGGAGGAGGAGTAGGGAGAGATGAGGAGGAGTAGAGAGGAGGAGGAGTAGGAGAGAGGGGGAGGAGGAGTAGGAGATGAGGAGGAGTAGAGAGAGAGGAGGAGGAGTAGGAGAGAGGAGGAGGAGTAGGAGAGATGAGGAGGAGTAGGAGAGGAGGAGGAGTAGGAGAGAGGAGGAGGAGTAGGAGAGATGAGGAGGAGTAGGAGAGAGGAGGAGGAGTAGGAGAGAGGAGGGGAGGAGGAGAGATGAGGAGGAGAGAGGAGTAGGAGTAGGGAGAGAGGAGGAGGAGTAGGAGAGAGGAGGAGGAGAGAGGAGGAGGAGTAGGAGAGAGGAGGAGGAGGAGAGAGGAGGAGGATTAGGAGAGATCAGACCAATGTGCAGCGGTAAGTGTCCATTTTAGTTTATTAAACTGAACACTAAAGAATACAAAGTGACTGATACAAACGAAACCCGAAACAGTCCTGAACTGTGCCACAAACATCCAACAGGAAACAATCGCCCACGAAACACAAATGAAAACAGGCTCCTAAATATGGTTCTCAATCAGGGACAACGATTGACAGCTGCCTCTGATTGAGAACCATACCAGGCCAACACAGAAATAGCAAATCATAGAAAAACGAACATAGACAACCCACCCAACTCACGCCCTGACCATACTAAAAACAAAGACATAACCAAAGAACTAAGGTCAGAACATGACAGCGTAAATTAATATATCGTACAGATTGGTTTAGCCCTCGGTGTAAAACATAGACATAACAAAAGGTCTAAGGTCAGAACATGACAGCGTTAATGAATATATCGTACAGATTGGTTTAGCCACGCCTCAAGTGTAAAACAAGGAGACGCCTTTTCGCTGACTTTGTTTGCTTTGTTTATAAATGAATAAATCAAACAGTTAAATATTGGAGTAAAATATGATGATGAAATGGTAGTCTAGTGGTTAGAGTGTTGGACTAGTTACCAGCAGGTAGCCTAGTGGTTAGAGCGTTGGACTAGCAACCAGCAGGTAGACTAGTGGTTAGAGCAGGTAGTCTAGTGGTGTAAAGGATGGAGACTGTTGGACTAGTTACCAGCAGGTAGTCTAGTGGTTAGAGTGTTGGACTAGTTACCAGCAGGTAGTCTACTGGTGTAAAGGATGGAGACTCGTTGGACTAGTTACCAGCAGGTAGTCTAGTGGTTAGAGCGTTGGACTAGCAACCAGCAGGTAGACTAGTGGTTAGAGCAGGTAGTCTAGTGGTTAGAGCAGGTAGTCTAGTGGTTAGAGCAGGTAGTCTAGTGGTTAGAGTGTTGGACTAGTTACAGCAGGTAGTCTAGTGGTTAGAGTGTTGGACTAGTTACCAGCAGGTAGTCTAGTGGTTAGAGCGTTGGACTAGTTACCAGCAGGTAGTCTAGTGGTTAGAGTGTTGGACTAGTTACCAGCAGGTAGCCTAGTGGTTAGAGCAGGTAGCCTAGTGGTTAGGAGTGTTGGACTAGTTACCAGCAGGTAGCCTAGTGGTTAGAGCAGGTAGTCTAGTGGTTAGAGTGTTGGACTAGTTACCAGCAGGTAGTCTAGTGGTTAGAGCGTTGGACTAGTAACCAGCAGGTAGCCTAGTGGTTAGAGTGTTGGACTAGTAACCAGCAGGTAGCCTAGTGGTTAGAGCGTTGGACTAGTAACCAGCAGGTGGACTAGTGGTTAGAGTGTTGGGCCAGTAACCAGCAGGTAGCCTAGTGGTTAGAGCGTTGGACTAGTAACCAGCAGGTAGCCTAGTGGTTAGAGTGTTGGACTAGTAACCAGCAGGTAGCCTAGTGGTTAGAGCGTTGGACTAGCAACCAGCAGGTAGCCCAGTGGTTAGAGTGTTGGACTAGTAACCAGCAGGTGGACTAGTGGTTAGAGCGTTGGGCAGTAACCAGCAGTTAGCCTAGTGGTTAGAGCGTTGGACTAGTAACCAGCAGGTAGCCTAGTGGTTAGAGCGTTGGACTAGTAACCAGCAGGTAGTCTAGTGGTTAGAGCGTTAGGCCAGTAACCAACAGGCAGCCTAGTGGTTAGAGCGTTGGACTAGTAACCAGCAGGTAGCCCAGTGGTTAGAGCTTTGGACCCAGTAACCGAAAGGTTGCTTGATTGAATCCCTGAGCTGACAAGGTAAAAATCTGTCGTTCTGTCCCCCTGAACAAGGCAGTTAACCCACTGTTCCCCTGTAGGCCGTCATTGTGAATAATAATTTGTTCTTAACTGACTTGCCTAGTAAAATAAATGGTTAAATTAAAAAATGTTTAGCAGATGGTTTAACTCGGCTGCTGCATGGTGCTCTATTCTTCGTGCCACTTCTGCATAGCTGTGTTGCTGGATAAATGTGGGTTTATGGGACAGCGAGGAATGACTGAGAAAACCTGAGTGCAGTGGGAAGATGTGTTTTTGAGGAAGAATGGCCCCCAAGTAGAAACCGTATTCTGCAGTCTCTGATGGCACAGAAATGTTCCCCCAACGAGTGAGTATGAGCGCAGAAGATGATTTGGGCCCAGTGGGAGTTGTATTTTTGAAGAAAATGGATCCCTACCTTTGGCTGACCCATTTGTGGCTGGGTAGAAAATAAGTTGGGAACTGTTAAATCTGTGACGCTAGCTCAACGTGGACAAGTGATGATTTCTTTTGCGTTTCTTCCGTCCAGAGGGAGCACTTCGCGTCACGTGAACAAGGACAAGACCTGTGACTTGCCTTGCTCTCCGAGCAGGGCGCCATTTAAATAAGTGATTACTTACTGGGGTGGCGTTAAGTGTTAAATAGAAGATTCCCTGTGTCTGTGACGCCATTTTGTGCAACACAGACCACGGTGGAGAACACAGTGAAACTGAGAAGGCACCGTCTGTGTCCTTTTGAGTTCTGAAGCCGAGTCTTTCACTGATAAAGTCATGTTAAGATATGTCATTTATCCAACTGAGCGCTTTTGTGCCGAACACACTGAGGTGTTTCAGATGCCAAGCTTATGGTCATGTTGCAGCAGTGTGTAGGAGGGAGATTCCATGATGTGAGAAGTGTGTAGGAGGGCACGGGGACAAAGGAATGTGTTGTATCGGTGGGAAAAAACTGTGTCAAATGTGCAGATGCCCATGTTACTGGGGGGGGGGTCAGAAGTACCCAGTGTGAGAGAGACAGGTAGCCTAGTGGTTAGAGCGTTGGGCCAGTAACCAACAGGCAGCCTAGTGGTTAGAGCGTTGGACTAGTAACCAGCAGGTAGCCTAGTGGTTAGAGCGTTGGACTAGTAACCAGCAGGTAGTCTAGTGGTTAGAGCGTTGGACTAGTAACCAGCAGGTAGCCTAGTGGTTAGAGCGTTAGGCCAGTAACCAACAGGCAGCCTAGTGGTTAGAGCGTTGGACTAGTAACCAGCAGGTAGTCTAGTGGTTAGAGCGTTAGGCCAGTAACCAACAGGCAGCCTAGTGGTTAGAGCGTTGGACTAGTAACCAGCAGGTAGTCTAGTGGTTAGAGCGTTGGACTAGTAACCAGCAGGTAGCCTAGTGGTTAGAGCGTTAGGCCAGTAACCAACAGGCAGCCTAGTGGTTAGAGCGTTGGACTAGTAACCAGCAGGTAGTCTAGTGGTTAGAGCGTTGGGCCAGTAACCAGCAGGTAGCCTAGTGGTTAGAGTGTTGGTCTAGTAACCAGCAGGTAGCCTAGTGGTTAGAGCGTTGGACTAGTAACCAGCAGGTAGTCTAGTGGTTAGAGCGTTAGGCCAGTAACCAACAGGCAGCCTAGTGGTTAGAGCGTTGGACTAGTAACCAGCAGGTAGTCTAGTGGTTAGAGCGTTGGGCCAGTAACCAGCAGGTAGCCTAGTGGTTAGAGTGTTGGTCTAGTAACCAGCAGGTAGCCTAGTGGTTAGAGCGTTGGACTAGTAACCAGCAGGTAGTCTAGTGGTTAGAGCGTTAGGCCAGTAACCAACAGGCAGCCTAGTGGTTAGAGCGTTGGACTAGTAACCAGCAGGTAGTCTAGTGGTTAGAGTGTTGGACTAGTAACCAGCAGGTAGTCTAGTGGTTAGAGCATTGGGCCAGTAACTGAAGGTTGCTAGAACGTGTCCCTGTCTTTATATGGTAAAATTCTGTGGTTCTGCCCCCGAACAAGGCAGTTAACCCACTGTTCTTAGACCGTCATTGTAAATAAGAATTAGTTCTTAACTGACTTGTCGAGTTAAATCAAAAAATAAAATAGGTTGTTAGAATAGAATGTATTTTCTGCTGAGGCAGTGAAGACAGTAGAGGATGGATAGTAAGCATCGGCCAACACAGAGATATGAACGTGTGCTTCGGTTAGGAGTGGCTTCTTGCCATTCATCGCCATGGTTTATCAACTGTACCGCAGAAATAAAATAGATGTTATGATGGCAGCTGCGGAGTCCTGTCCTCCCAGGCCGCAGCAGAAGGCCGTCAGCAGAGAGTCCCGTCCTCCCAGGCCGTCAGCAGGGAGTCCCTGTCCTCCCAGGCCGTCAGCAGAAGAGTCCACGTCCTCCCAGGCCGTCAGCAGCAGAGTGTCCTCCCAGGCCGTCCAGCAGGAAGTCCTGTCCTCCCAGGCCGTCAGCAGAGAGTCCCGTCCTCCCAGGCCGTCAGCAGAGAGTCCCGTCCTCCCAGGCCGTCAGCAGAGAGTCCCGTCCTCCCAGGCCGTCAGCAGAGAGTCCCGTCCTCCCAGGCCGTCAGCAGAGAGTCCCGTCCTCCCAGGCCGTCAGCTCCTGTCAGGCCGTCAGCAGAGAGTCAGCAGAGAAGTCCTGTCCTCCCAGGCCGTCAGCAGAGAGTCCCCGTCCTCCCAGGCCGTCAGCAGAGAGTCCCGTCCTCCCAGGCCGTCAGCAGAGAGTCCCGTCCTCCCAGGCCGTCAGCAGAGAGTCCCGTCCTCCCAGGCCGTCAGCAGAGAGTCCTGTCCTCCCAGGCCGTCAGCAGAGAGTCCTGTCCTCCCAGGCCGTCAGCCTGTTACTGCAGAGAGTCCTGTCCTCCCAGACCGTCAGCAGAGATTCCTGTCCTCCCAGACCGTCAGCAGAGAGTCCTGTCCTCCCAGACCGTCAGCAGAGATTCCTGTCCTCCCAGACCGTCAGCAGAGATTCCTGTCCTCCCAGACTGTCAGCAGAGAGTCCTGTCCTCCCAGGCCGTCAGCAGAGAGTCCTGTCCTCCCAGGCCCTCAGCAGAGAGTCCTGTCCTCCCAGGCGGTCAGCAGAGAGTCCTGTCCTCCCAGACCGTCAGCAGAGAGTCCTGTCCTCCCAGACCGTCAGCAGAGAGTCCCGTCCTCCCAGACCGTCAGCAGAGAGTCCTGTCCTCCCAGGCCGTCAGCAGAGAGTCCTGTCCTCCCAGACCGTCAGCAGAGATTCCTGTCCTCCCAGACCGTCAGCAGAGAGTCCTGTCCTCCCAGACTGTCAGCAGAGAGTCCTGTCCTCCCAGGCCGTCAGCAGCAGAGTCCTGTCCTCCCAGACCGTCAGCAGAGAGTCCTGTCCTCCCAGGCCGTCAGCAGAGAGTCCCCTGTCCTCCCAGGCCGTCAGCAGAGAGTCCTGTCCTCCCAGGCCGTCAGCAGAGAGTCCTGTCCTCCCCAGGCCGTCAGCCTGGTGTAGGATCAGTTAGTGGAATGATTTGATTTTCATTTTTATGAAATACTGGTACAGTACACTACTGTTCAAAAGTTTGGGGTCACTTAGAAATGTCTTTGTTTTTGAAAGAAAAGCACTTTTTTGTCCATTAAAATAACATGAAATTGATCAGAAATACATCGTTAATGTTGTTTATTGACTATTGTAGTTGGAAACTGCAGATTTTTAAATTATTTTTTACCCGTTTTCTCAGTATCCAATTCTTTAGTAGCTACTATCTTGTCTCATCGCTACAACTCCCGTACGGGCTCGGGAGAGACGAAGGTCGAAAGTCATGCGTCCTCCTATAAACAACCCAACCAAGCCGCACTGCTTCTTAACACAGCGTGCATCCAACCCGGAAGCCAGACGCACCAATGTGTCGGAGGAACCACCGTGCACCTGGCAACCTTGGTTATTGTGCACTGCGCCCGGCCCGCCACAGGAGTCGCTGGTGCGCGATGAGACAAGGATATCCCTACCGGCCAACACCTCCCTAATCCCAGACGAGACTAGGCCAATTGTGCGTCGCCCCACGGACCTCCCAGTCGCGGCCGGTTACAACAGAGCCTGGGCGCGAACCCAGAGTCTCTGGTGGCACAGCGCCCTTAACCACTGCGCCACCCGGGAAACGGCAGATTTTTAATGGAATATCTACATAGGCGTACAGAGGCCCATTATCAGCAACCATCACTCCTGTGTTCCAATGGAATATCTACATAGGCGTACAGAGGCCCATTATCAGCAAACCATCACTCCTGTGTTCAATGGCACATTGTGTTAGCTAATCCAAGTTTATCCTTTTCAAAGGCTAATTGATCATTAGAAACCCTTTTGCCATTATGTTAGTTCACAGCTGAAAAACTGTTCTGATTAAAGACACTTTAAAACTGCATTAAAACTGGCCTTCTTTAGACTAGCTGCTGCCAACACACTGTCATTGACACTGAAAAGCTGGGACCGAGAGACTGAAAACAGTTCTATTAAAGGCCATCAAAAAACTGTTAAACAGCCACCACTAACATTGAGTGGTTGCTGCCAACACACTGTCATTGACACTGACACAACTCCAGCCACTTTAATGGGAATTGATGGGAAATGATGTAAATATATCACTAGCCACTTTAAACAATGCTACCTTTTATATAATGTTTACATACCCTACATTATTCATCTCATACGTATATACTGTACTCTATATCATCGACTGCATTCTTATGTAATACATGTATCACTAGCCACTTTAACTATGCCACTTTGTTTACTTTGTCTACATACTCATCTCATATGTATATACTGTACTCAATACCATCTACTGTATGCTGCTCTGTACCATCACTCATTCATATCTTTATGTACATATTCTTTATCCCCTTACACTTGTGTCTATAAGGTAGTAGTTTTGGAATTGTTAGTTAGATTACTTGTTGGTTATTACTGCATTGTCGGAACTAGAAGCACAAGCATTTCGCTGCACTACCGCATTAACATCTGCTAACCATGTGTATGTGACAAATCAAATTTGATTTGATTTGATTCCCTTTATACAACCTGAGAAACAACCTGATGTTATTCCTTTATACACCCTGAGAAACAAACCTGATGTTATTCCCTTTATACACCCCTGAGAAACAAAGAGCTTTCTTCTTGAAACTCGTCAGTCTATTCTTGTTCTGTGAAATGAAGGCTATTCCATGTGAGAAAGAAACTGAAGATCTTGTACAATGCTGTATACTACTCCTTCACAGAACAGCGCAAAACTGGCTCTAACCAGAATAGAAAGAGGAGAGGAGGCCCCGGTGCACAACTGAGCAAGAGGACAAGTACATTAGAGTGTCTAGTTTGAGAAACAGACGCCTCACAAGTCCTCAACTGGCAGCTTTATTAAATAGTACCCGCGAAACACCAGTCTCAACGTCAACAGTGAAGAGGCGACTCCTGGATGCTGACCTTCTAAGGCAGAGTTCCTCTGTCCAGTCTCAACGTCAACAGTGAAGAGGTGACTCCTGGATGCTGACCTTCTAAGGCAGAGTTCCTCTGTCCAGTCTCAACGTCAACAGCGAAGAGGCGACTCCTGGATGCTGACCACTTTAATCTTTTTATTTTTATTGGCCAGTCTGAGACATGGCTTTTTCTTTGCAACTCTGCCTAGAAGGCGCACAGCAGAGATTCAGACCTGAGACAGCATTGGAGTCTCTCAGTGACATCAATTCAATCAACCAATCAATGAAGTCACTCTGTAAGATATACACCCCCCCCCCCCCCCCACAATGTCCCTCCTCACCTGTGTGACAGCTATGACACCATGACATGATCCTCTCCCCTCCCTCCCTCCCTCCCTCTCCCTCCCTCCCTCCCCCTCCCCCCTCCCTCCCTCCCTCCCTCCCTCCCTCCCTCTCCTCCCTCCCTCCCTCCCTCTCCCTCTCCCTCCCTCCCTCTCTCTCTCCCTCCCTCCTCTCCCTCTCCTCCCTCCTCCCCCTCCCTCTCTCCCTCCCTCCCTCTCTCTCTCTCCCCTCCCTCCTCCAGTAAATTGATTTGTGTGATGTAATTATCATTGTAATCCTGTATTACCTTTCTGTTCCTACCAGTGAGAACAGAACAGCATCAACACTTCTCCCAAAGCCCTTCCGCGTTCCCTGACAAAGATTTTAAAAGCATTGGATTGGTGTAAAAGCATTGGCTGTAGGAGTCTCCATCATGACTGGGAGTGGATTTGGTGAGAAGGGTGGAGAATGGAAACCGAGCTCAGTCCAGTTCACTGTTGGAGAGAGAGAGACCTCTGCTGGTCACACAGACCAACTGCATCACTGGAGGCCGAGCTCAGTCCAGTTCACTGTTGGAGAGAGAAACCTCTGCTGGTCACACAGACCAACTGCATCACTGGAGGCCGAGCTCAGTCCAGTTCACTGTTGGAGAGAGAGAAACCTCTGCTGGTCACACAGACCAACTGCATCACTGGAGGCCGAGCTCAGTCCAGTTCACTGTTGGAGAGAGAGACATCTGCTGGTCACACAGACCAACTGCACCCAGAGAACGAGTACCACAGTATGAGTCATAATACCCATAAAAACCCAACACGTTGGTTTACTTTAATGTAACTGTATGCTAGGTGGTGTTAATGTTAGCAACTGGCTGACTCACTCAGTGCTAACGTAATGTTAGCAGGCTGGTAGGGCTAAAGTTAGCAGGCTGGTAGGGGCTAACGTTAAAGGATCAGGCTGGTAGGGGCTAACGTTATCAGGCTGGTAGGGGCAAATGTTATCAGGCTGGTTGGGCTAATGTTAGCAGGCTGGTAGGGCTAAAGTTAGCAGGCTAGTAGGGCTAAAGTTAGCAGGCTGGTAGGGGCTAAAAGTTAGCAGGCTGGTAGGGGCTAAAGTTAGCAGGCTGGTAGGGCAGGCTGGTAGGGCTAAAGTTAGCAGGCTGGTAGGGCTAAAGTTAGCTGGTAGGCTAGTAGGGGCTAAGGGGATAATGTTAGCAGGCTGGTAGGGCTAAAGTTAGCAGGCTAGTAGGGCTAAAGTTAGCAGGCTGGTAGGGGCTAAGGTTAGCAGGCTGGTAGGGGCTAACGTTAGCAGGCTGGTAGGGGCTAAAGTTAGCAGGCTGGTAGGGGCTAACGTTAGCAGGCTGGTAGGGGCTAACGTTAGCAGGCTGGTAGGGGCTAACGTTAGCAGGCTGGTAGGGGCTAAAGTTAGCAGGCTGGTAGGGGCTAACGTTAGCAGGCTGGTAGGGATAATGTTATCAGGCTGGTAGGGGCTAACGTTAGCAGGCTGGTAGGGGCTAAAGTTAGCAGGCTGGTAGGGGCTAACGTTCTAGCAGGCTGGTAGGGATAATGTTATCAGGCTGGTAGGGGCTAATGTTATCAGGCTGGCAGGGTATAAAGTTAGCAGGCTGGTAGGGGCTAAAGTTAGCAGGCTGGTAGGGGCTAACGTTAGCAGGCTGGTAGGGGATAATGTTATCAGGCTGGTAGGGGCTAATGTTATCAGGCTGGTCTCAGGGGACAGAACAACCTCTTAGACAGTATATACAGACCAACCTCTCAGACAGGTATATACAGTCTCTAGACAGAACAACCTCTCAGACAGGTATAGACAGTCTCTAGACAGAACAACCTCTCAGACAGGTATAGACAGTCTCTAGACAGAACAACCTCTCAGACAGGTATAGACAGTCTCTAGACAGAACAACCTCTCAGACAGGTATATACAGTCTCTAGACAGAACAACCTCTCAGACAGGTATAGACAGTCTCTAGACAGAACAACCTATATACTCAGACAGGTATAGACAGTCTCTAGACAGAACAACCTCTCAGACAGGTATATACAGTCTCTAGACAGAACAACCTCTCAGACAGGTATATACAGTCTCTAGACAGAACAACCTCTCAGACAGGTATATACAGTCTCTAGACAGAACAACCTCTCAGACAGGTATAGACAGTCTCTAGACAGAACAACCTCTCAGACAGGTATAGACAGTCTCTAGACAGAACAACCTCTCAGACAGGTATATACAGTCTCTAGACAGAACAACCTCTCCGACAGGTATATACAGTCTCTAGACAGAACAACCTCTCAGACAGGTATATACAGTCTCTAGACAGAACAACCTCTCCGACAGGTATATACAGTCTCTAGACAGAACAACCTCTCCCGACAGGTATATACAGTCTCTAGACAGAACAACCTCTCAGACAGGTATAGACAGTCTCTAGACAGAACAACCTCTCAGACAGGTATAGACAGTCTCTAGACAGAACAACCTCTCCGACAGGTATATACAGTCTCTAGACAGAACAACCTCTCAGACAGGTATAGACAGTCTCTAGACAGAACAACCTCTCAGACAGGTATATACAGTCTCTAGACAGAACAACCTCTCAGACAGGTATATACAGTCTCTAGACAGAACAACCTCTCAGACAGGTATATACAGTCTCTAGACAGAACAACCTCTCAGACAGACAGGTCTCAGACAGGTAGACAGTCTCTAGACAGAACAACCTCTCAAACAGTATATACTCTCTAGACAGAACAACCTCTCAGTATATACAGTCTCTAGACAGAACAACCTCTCAGACAGGTATAGACAGTCTCTAGACAGAACAACCTCTCAGACAGGTATAGACAGTCTCTAGACAGAACAACCTCTCAGACAGGTATATACAGTCTCTAGACAGAACAACCTCTCACAGGTATATACAGTCTCTAGACAGAACAACCTCTCAGACAGGTATATACAGTCTCTAGACAGAACAACCTCTCAGACAGGTATATACAGTCTCTAGACAGAACAACCTCTCAGACAGGTATATACAGTCTCTAGACAGAACAACCTCTCAGACAGGTATAGACAGTCTCTAGACAGAACAACCTCTCAGACAGGTATATACAGTCTCTAGACAGAACAACCTCTCCGACAGGTATATACAGTCTCTAGACAGAACAACCTCTCAGACAGGTATAGACAGTCTCTAGACAGAACAACAACCTCTCAGACAGGTATATACAGTCTCTAGACAGAACAACCTCTCAGACAGGTATAGACAGTCTCTAGACAGAACAACCTCTCAGACAGGTATAGACAGTCTCTAGACAGAACAACCTCTCAGACAGGTATATACAGTCTCTAGACAGAACAACCTCTCCGACAGGTATATACAGTCTCTAGACAGAACAACCTCTCAGACAGGTATAGACAGTCTCTATAGACAGAACAGGTATATTTACACATTTGATTTTATTTAATGTTTGTTGGTTATATATTTTATTTAATATGTTTTACATTCACAACTTTTATATTGACATGAACCCTGAAGAATAACGACCGCGTTGATCACTGGTAGGTTCTCGTCTCGACCCGGTAGAACACTGACGGAAAGGGCAAGGATCATGTCGGGTGTCATAGCTGGGAGGAAGGGAGGGAGAGAGGGAGGGAGGGAGGGAGGGAGGGAGGGAGGGAGGGAGGGAGAGAGGAGGAGGAGGGAGGGAGGGAGGGAGAGGGAGGGAGGAGAGGAGGAAAACGAGGATCATGTCATGGTGTCATAGCTGGGAGGGAGGGAGGGAGGGAGGGAGGGAGAGAGAGAGAGAGAGAGAGAGAGGGAGGGAGGAGAGGGAGGAGGAGAGGAGAGGAAGGAGAGGAGAGAGGAGAGGAGAGGAGAGGAGAGGAGAGGAGAGGAGAGGAGAGGAGAGGAGAGGAGAGGCGAGGATCATGTCATGGTGTCATAGCTGTCACACAGGTGATGTCACAGGAGTGTGTCAGTCGGCGTGTATGAGAGTCTGAGGTTCTGTTCACGTCGTCTCCCGGGCAGAGCAGGGAGCCCAGCAGAGGTTCTGTTCACCTCGTCTCCCGGGCAGAGCAGGGAGCCCAGCAGAGGTTCTGTTCACGTCGTCTCCCGGGCAGAGCAGGGAACCCAGCAGAGGTTCTGTTCACGTCGTCTCCCGGGCAGAGCAGGGAGCCGATCAGAGGTTCTGTTCACGTCGTCTCCCGGGCAGAGCAGGGAGCCGATCAGAGGTTCTGTTCACGTCGTCTCCCGGGCAGAGCAGGGAACCCAGCAGAGGTTCTGTTCACCTCGTCTCCCGGGCAGAGCAGGGAACCCAGCAGAGGTTCTGTTCACGTCGTCTCCCGGGCAGAGCAGGGAGCCCAGCAGAGGTTCTGTTCACGTCGTCTCCCGGGCAGAGCAGGGAGCCCAGCAGAGGTTCTGTTCACGTCGTCTCCCGGGCAGAGCAGGGAACCCAGCAGAGGTTCTGTTCACGTCGTCTCGAACAGAGCAGGGAGCCCAGCAGAGGTTCTGTTCACGTCGTCTCCCGGGCAGAGCAGGGAGCCCAGCAGAGGTTCTGTTCACGTCGTCTCCCGGGCAGAGCAGGGAGCCGATCAGAGGTTCTGTTCACGTCGTCTCCCGGGCAGAGCAGGGAGCCGATCAGAGGTTCTGTTCACGTCGTCTCCCGGGCAGAGCAGGAGCCGATCAGAGGTTCTGTTCACGTCGTCTCGGGCAGAGCAGGGAGCCGATCAGAGGTTCTGTTCACGTCGTCTCCCGGGCAGAGCAGGGAACCCAGCAGAGGTTCTGTTCCCGGGCACGTCGTCTCCCGGGCAGAGCAGGGAGCCCAGCAGAGGTTCTGTTCACGTCGTCTCCCGGGCAGAGCAGGGAGCCCAGCAGTATTCTGTTCACCTCGAGGAGGAGAGCCCAGCAGGATAACATCCTGGGCAGAGCAGGGGAGCCCAGCAGGGGTTCAGTGTCTCCCGGGCAGGCAGGAGGGTCAGAGGTTCTGTTCACGGTCAAGGCTGGAGTTCAGTATTCTGTTCAGTCTCTCGGGCAGAGGACAGAGGTTCTTTCACGTCGTCTCGGGAAGAGCCTTTCAGGGCTGTGTCACATGTCTCCCGTGTGTGTGTGTGTGTGTGTGTTCCGCGTGTCTCCCGTGTGAGCAGGGAGCCCAGCAGTGTTCTGTTCACGTCGTCTCGTTCAATACCCAGCAGAGTTCTGATGTCTCCCGGGCAGAGTGTGCCCAGCAGTATGTGTGGAGGAGAATGGATAACATCCTGGAAACAGCAGAGAGCTGGGGAGTGTGCAGGCCGGAGGGTGTGGTGTGTGGTCAGGCTGTGTTCAGTATCCTGTGGTCTGGAGGTTGGTGAGTGTGTTCTGTGCTGTGTGTGTGTGTGTGTGTGTGTGTGTGTGTGTGTGTGTGTGTTCAATACCCTGTGGTGATGTTGGTGATGTGTGTGTGTGTGTGTGTGTGTGTGTGTGTGTGTGTGTGTGTGTGTGTGTGTGTGTGTGTGTGTGTGTGTGTGTGTGTTCAATACCCTGTGGTATTGTGTGTGAGTGTGTGTGTGTGTGTGTTCAATACCCTGTGGTGATGTTGGTGAGTGTGTGTGTTTTTGGCCCGGTGCAGTGAAGCTATAGGCCACAGCTGATCCCAACATCAACCCTGTCATGTACGATACAGTCATAGTGTTACCTAGAGAGAGGAGAGGAGGGAGAGGAGGGAGGGAGGGAGGGAGGGAGGGAGAGGAGAGGAAGGGAGAGGGAGGAGAGGAGGGAGGGAGGGAGGGGAGGAAGGAAGGGGAGGGAGGAGGAAGGAGGGAGGAGAGGAGAGGAGAGGAGAGGAGGGAGGGAGGGAGGGAGGGAGGGAGGAGAGGAGGGAGGGGAGGAGGGAGGGAGGGAGGGAGGGAGGGAGGGGGAGGGAGGGAGGAGAGAGGAGAGGAGAGAGGAGGGAGGGAGGGAGGAAGGGAGGAGGGAGGAGGGGAGAGGAGGGAGGGAGGAGAGGAGGGAGGGAGGGAGGGAGGGGAGGGAGGGAGGGAGGGGGGAGGGAGGGAGGAGGGGAGGAGGGGGAGAGGAGGAGGAGGAGAGGAGAGGAGAGAGGAGAGGAGGGAGGGAGGGGAGGGAGGGAGGGAGGGAGGGAGGAGAGGAGGGAGGAGGGAGGGAGGAGAGGTGGGAGGGAGGGAGGGAGAGGGGGAGAGGGAGGGAGGGAGGGAGAGGAGGGAGGGAGGGAGAGGAGAGGAGAGAGGGAGGGAGGAGGGAGGGAGGGAGGGAGGGAGGGAGAGGAGGGAGGAGAGAGGAGGGAGGGAGGGAGGGAGGGGAGAGGAGGGGAGAGAGGGAGGGAGGGAGGGAGGGAGGGAGGGAGGGAGAGAGAGGAGGAGGGAGAGGATGCAGGGGAGGGAGGGAGGGAGAGGAGAGGGAGGGGAGGGAGAGGGAGGAGAGGGGAGGGAGGGAGGGAGGGAGGGAGGGAGGAGAGAGGAGAGGAGAGGTGAGGAGAGGAAAGGGAGGGAGGGAGGGAGGGGAGGAGAGGAGAGGGAGAGGGAGAGAGAGAGGGAGGGGAGGAGAGGAGAGGAGAGGAGAGGAGAGGAGAGGAGAGGAGAGGGAGAGGAGAGGAGAGGGAGGGAGATGCAGGGAGGGAGGGAGGAGAGGGAGAGAGAGAGGGAGGGAGGGAGGGAGGGAGGGAAGGAGGAGGGAGGGAGGGAGAGGAAAGGGGAGGGAGGGAGGGAGGGAGGGAGGGAGGGAGGGAGGAGAGGAGAGGAGAGGAGAGAGGGAGGGAGGGAGGGAGAGAGAGTGAGAGGGAGGGGGAGAGGGGAGGGAGAGAGGAGGGAGAGGAGGGAGGGAGGAGGGAGGGAGGGAGGGAGGGAGGGAGGGAGAGGAGAGGGGAGAGGAGAGGAGAGGAGGGAGGGGAGGAGGGAGGGAGGGTGGGAGGAGAGGAGGGAGGGAGGGAGGAGGGAGGGAGGGAGGGAGGAGAGGAGAGGAGAGGGAGAGGGAGAGGAGGGAGGGAGGGGAGGAGTGGAGGGAGGGGGGAGGAGAGGAGGGAGGGAGGGAGGGAGGGAGGAGGGAGGAGGGAGAGGAGAGGAGAGGAGGAGAGGAGAGGAGGGAGGGAGGGGGGAGGGAGGGGAGGAGAGGGAGGGAGGGAGGGAGGAGAGAGGAGAGGAGAGGAGGAGAGGAGATTATTATAGAGTATATAGATAGAGCACTGTCAATGTAGAAAATCAGCACTAAATTGTATACTGTACAAAAATACTGTAAAATAAATCATACAAGTACCGAGATATATTTTGTGAACAAAAAAACCCTCATATGATTATAAATTATTACAATTGTTTAGAGAAAGATATTCTGTTTAAAAGGTAAACATTTAAAATGGTAGTTAAATGTTTTGGCACCAGAGACTCAATAGTCCATCAGCTAGAGAGAGAGAACACCCCTGTTTTCCTACTCCATCAGCTAGAGAGTTTCAATAGAACACCCCTGTTTTCAATAGTCCATCAGCTAGAGAGAACACCCCTGTTTTCACTACTCCATCAGCTAGAGAAGAACACCCCTGTTTTCACTACTCCATCAGCTAGAGAACACCTGTTTTCATAGATCGTGGAGAGAACACCCCTGTTTTCACTACTCCATCAGCTAGAGAGAACACCCCTGTTTTCACTAGTCCATCAGCTAGAGAGAGAGAACACCCCTGTTTTCACTACTCCATCAGCACCCCTGTTTTCAGAGAGAACACCCCTGTTTTCACTACTCCATCAGCTAGAGAGAGAACTAGAGAGAACACCCCTGTTTTCACTTTCTCCATCAGCTAGAGAGAGAACACCCCTGTTTTCACTACTCCATCAGCTAGAGAGAGAGAACACCCCTGTTTTCACTACTCCATCAGCTGAGAGAACACCCCCTGTTTTCACTAGTCCATCAGCTAGAGAGAGAGAACACACCTGTTTTCACTACTCCATCACGCTAGAGAGAACACCCCTGTTTTCACTACTCCATCAGCTAGAGAGAACACCCCTGTTTTCCACTCCATCAGCTAGAGAGAACACCCCTGTTTTCACTACTCCATCAGACTAGAGAGAGAGAACACCCCTGTTTTCACTACTCCATCAGCTAGAGAGAGAGAACACCCCTGTTTTCACTACTCCATCAGCTAGAGAGAACACCCCTGTTTTCACTACTCCATCAGCTAGAGAACACCCCTGTTTTCACTACTCCATCAGCTAGAGAGAACACCCTGCTTTCACTACTCCATCAGCTAGAGAGAGAGAACACCTGTTTTCACTACTCCATCAGCTAGAGAGAGAGAACACCCCTGTTTTCACTACTCCATCAGCTACTACTCCATCAGCTAGAGAGAACACCCTGTTTTCACTACTCCATCACGTAGAGAGAACACCCTGTTTTCACTACTCCACCAGCTAGAGAGAAACACCCCTGTTTTCACTACTCCATCAGCTAGAGAAACACCCCTGTTTTCACTACTCCATCAGCTAGAGAGAGAACACCCCTGTTTTCACTACTCCATCAACTAGAGAGAACACCCCTGTTTTCACTACTCCATCAGCTAGAGAGAACACCTGAAGGAGAGAACACCCCCTATTTCACTAGTCCATCAATAGAGAGAGAGAAACACCCCTGTTCCTACTACTTCCATCAGCTAGAGAGAACAGAACACAGCTAGAGAGAGAGAATACTGTTTTCACTACTCCATCAGCTAGAGAGAGAGAACACCCCTGTTTTCACTAGTCCATCAGCTAGAGAGAGAGAACACCCTATTTTCACTACTCCATCACTAGAGAGAACACCCCTAGTCCATCAGCTAGGACACCCTGTTTTCACTACTCCATCAGCACCCCTGTTTTCACCACCCACTGCCCAGAGAGAACACCCCTGTTTTCACTACTCCATCAGCTAAGAGAACACCCCTGTTTTCACTACTCCATCAGCTAGAGAGAGAAGAACACTCTGTTTTCTTTCACTACCTCCATCAACTAGAGAGAGAGAACACCCTGTTTTCACTACTCCATCAGCTAGAGAGAACACCCCTGTTTTCACTACTCCATCAGCTAGAGAGACACCCCTGTTTTCACTACTCCATCAGCTAGAGAGAACACCCTGTTTTTCACTACTCCATCAGCTAGAGAGAGAACACCCCTGTTTTCACTACTCCATCAGCTAGAGAGAGAGAACACCCCTGTTTTCACTACTCCATCAGCTAGAGAACACCCTGTTTTCACTACTCCATCAGCTAGAGAGAACACCCCTGTTTTCACTACTCCATCAGCTAGAGAACACCCCTGTTTTCACTACCCATCAGCTAGAGAGAGAGAACACCCTGTTTTCACTACTCCATCAGCTAGAGAGAACACCCCTGTTTTCACTACTCCATCAGCTAGAGAGAGAGAACACCCCTGTTTTCACTACTCCATCACGTAGAGAACACCCCTGTTTTCACTACCCATCAGCTAGAGAGAACACCCACTGTTTTCCCTACTCCATCAATAGAAGAGAACACCCCTGTTTTCACTACTCCATCAGCTTCAGAGAGAGAACACCCCTGTTTTCACTACTCCATCAGCTAGAGAGAAATACCCTGTTTTCAATAGTCCATCAGCTAGAGAGAACACCCCTGTTTTCACTACTCCATCAGCTAGAGAGAGAACACCCCTGTTTTCTTTACTCCATCAGCTAGAGAGAACACCCTGTTTTCACTACTCCATCAGCCAGAGAGAACCCCTGTTTTCACTACTCCATCAGCTAGAGAGAGAAACACCCTGTTTTCACTACTCTCCATCAGCTAGAGAGAACACCTGTTTTCAATAGTCCATCAGCTAGAGAGAACACCCCTGTTTTCACTACTCCATCAGCTAGAGAGAGAACACCCCCTGTTTTCACTACTCCATCCAGCTAGGAGAACACCCCTGTTTTCACTACTCCATCAGCTAGAGAGAGAGAACACCCCTGTTTTCACTACTCCATCAGCTAGAGAGAACACCCCTGTTTTCACTACTCCATCAGCTAGAGAGAGACACCCCTGTTTTCACTACTCCATCAGCTAGAGAGAGAGAACACCCCTGTTTTCACTACTCCATCAGCTAGAGAGAACACCTGTTTTCACTACTCCATCAGCTAGAGAGAGACACCTGTTTTCACTACTCCATCAGCTAGAGAGAACACCCCTGTTTTCACTACTCCATCAGCTAGAGAGAACACCTGTTTTCACTACTCCATCAGCTAGAGAGAGAACACCCCTGTTTTCACTACTCCCATCAGCTAGAGAGAACACCCCTGTTTTCACTACTCCATCAGCTAGAGAGAACACCCTGTTTTTCACTACTCCATCAGCTAGAGAGAACACCCCTGTTTTCACTACTCCATCAGCTAGAGAGAAACACCTGTTTTCACTACTCCACAGCCACCCCCTGTTTTCAATACTCCATCACGTAGAGAACACCCCTGTTTTCACTACTCCATCAGCTAGCGAGAACACCCCTGTTTTCACTACTCCATCAGCTAGCGAGAACACCCCTGTTTTCACTACTCCATCAGCTAGAGAGAGAACACCCCTGTTTTCAATACTCCATCACGTAGAGAGAACACCCCTGTTTTCACTACTCCATCACCTAGAGAGAACACCCCTGTTTTCACTACTCCATCACCCAGAGAGAACACCCCTGTTTTCAATACTCCATCAGCTAGAGAGAACACCCCTGTTTACAATACTCCATCACCTAGAGAGAACACCCCTGTTTTACTCCATCACCCAGAGAGAACATCCCTGTTTTCTTACTCCATCACCTAGAGAGAACACCCTGTTTTCACTACTCCATCAGCTAGAGAGAACACCCCTGTTTTCACTACTCCATCAGCTAGAGAGAACACCCTGTTTTCACTACTCCATCAGCTAGAGAGAACACCCCTGTTTTCACTACTCCATCAGCTAGAGAGAGAACACCCCGTTTTCACTACTCCATCACGTAGAGAACACCCCTGTTTTCACTACTCCATCAGCTAGAGAGAACACCCTGTTTTCACTACTCCATCAGCTAGAGAGAACACCCTGTTTTCACTACTCCATCAGCTAGAGAGAGAGAACACCCCCTGTTTTCACTACTCCATCAGCTAGAGAGAACACCCCTGTTTTCAATAGTCCATCAGCTAGAGAGAACACCCCTGTTTTCACTACTCCATCAGCTAGAGAGAGAGAACACCCTGTTTTCACTACTCCATCAGCTAGAGAGAACACCCCTGTTTTCACTACTCCATCAATAGAGAGAACACCCCTGTTTCACTACTCCATCAGCTAGAGAGAGAGAACACCCCTGTTTTCACTACTCCATCAGCTAGAGAGAACACCTGTTTTCAATAGTCCATCAGCTAGAGAACACCCCTGTTTTCACTACTCCATCAGCTAGAGAGAGAACACCCTGTTTTCACTCTCCATCAGCTAGAGAGAACACCCCTGTTTTCACTACTCCATCAGCTAGAGAGAGAGAACACCCCTGTTTTCACTACTCCATCAGCTAGAGAGAACACCCCTGTTTTCACTACTCCATCAGCTAGAGAAGAACACCCCTGTTTTCACTACTCCATCAGCTAGAGAGAACACCCCTGTTTTCACTACTCCATCAGCTAGAGAGACACCCTGTTTTCACTACTCCATCAGCTAGAGAGAGAACACCCCTGTTTTCACTACTCCATCAGCTAGGAGAACACCCCTGTTTTCACTACTCCATCAGCTAGAGAGAACACCCCTGTTTTCACTACTCCATCAGCTAGAGAGAGAGAACACCCCTGTTTTCACTACTCCATCAGCTAGAGAGAACACCCCTGTTTTCACTACTCCATCAGCTAGAGAGAAACACCCCTGTTTTCACTACTCCATCAGCTAGAGAGAACACCCTGTTTTCACTACTCCATCAGCTAGAGAGAACACCCCTGTTTTCACTTTCTCCATCAGCTAGAGAACACCCCTGTTTTCAATACTCCATCACGTAGAGAGAACACCCCTGTTTTCACTACTCCATCAGCTAGCGAGAACACCCCTGTTTTCACTACTCCATCAGCTCGAGAACACCCCTGTTTTCACTACTCCATCAGAGAGAGAGAACACCCCTGTTTTCAATACTCCATCACGCTAGAGAACACCCCTGTTTTCACTACTCCATCACCTAGAGAACACCCCTGTTTTCACTACTCCATCACCCAGAGAGAACACCCCTGTTTTCAATACTCCATCAGCTAGAGAGAACACCCCTGTTTACAATACTCCATCACCTAGAGAGAGAACACCCCTGTTTTACTCCATCACCCAGAGAGAACATCCCTGTTTTCCACTCCATCACCTAGAGAGAACACCCCTGTTTTCACTACTCCATCACGTAGAGAACACCCCTGTTTTCACTACTCCATCACCTAGAGAGAACACCCCTGTTTTCAATACTCCATCACCTAGAGAAACACCCCTGTTTTCACTACTCCATAACCCAGAGAGAACACCCCTGTTTTCAATACTCCATCAGCTAGAGAGAACACCCCTGTTTCACTACTCCGTGACCTAGAGAAACACCCCTGTTTTCAATAGTCCATCACCTAGAGAACACCCCTGTTTACAATACTCCTTCACCCAGAGAAACCTCCCTGTTTTCACTACTCCATCAGCTAGAGAATACCCCTGTTTTCAATACTCCTTCACCCAGAGAGAACACCCCTGTTTACAATACTCCTTCACCTAGAGAGAAATTCCCTGTTTACAATACTCCTTCACCCAGAGAGAACACCCTGTTTTCAATACTCCATCACCCAGAGAACACCCTGTTTTCAATACTCCATCAGCTAGAGAGAACACCCTGTTTACAATACTCCATCACCTAGAGAACACCCCTGTTTTCAATAGACCCAGAGAGAACACCCCTGTTTTCACTACTCCTTCACCCAGAGAACACCCCTGTTTACAATACTCCATCACCTAGAGAACACCCTGTTTTCAATACTCCATCACCCAGAGAGAACACCCCTGTTTTCAATACTCCTTCACTCCAGAGAACACCCCTGTTTTCAATACTCCTTCACCCAGAGAGACACCCCTGTTTGTACTCCTTCACCCAGAGAACATCCCTGTTTTCACTACTCCATCACCCAGAGAGAACATCCCTGTTTTCACTACTCCATCACCCAGAGAGAACACCCCTGTTTTCAATTCTCCTTCACCCAGAGAGAACATCCATGTTTTCACTCTCCATCACCCAGAGAGAACACCCCTGTTTTCAATACTCCTTCACCCAGAGAGAACACCCCTGTTTACAATACTCCTTCACCCAGAGAGAACACCCCCTGTTGTACTAGACCCAGAGAGAACACCCCTGTTTACAATACTCCTTCACCCAGAGAGAACACCCCTGTTTACAATACTCCTTCACCCAGAGAGAACACCCCTGTTTTCAATACTCCATCACCCAGAGAGAACATCCCTGTTTTCACTTTCTCCATCACCCAGAGAGAACACCCCTGTTTTCAATACTCCTTCACCCAGAGAGAACATCCCTGTTTTCACTACTCCATCACCCAGAGAACATCCCTGTTTCACTACTCCATCACCCAGAGAGAACACCCCTGTTTTCAATACTCCTTCACCCAGAGAGAACATCCCTGTTTTCACTACTCCATCACCCAGAGAGAACATCCCTGTTTTCACTACTCCATCAGCTAGAGAAACACCCCTGTTTTCACTACTCCATCACCTAGAGAGACACCCCTGTTTTCAATACTCCATCACCTAGAGAGAACACCCCTGTTTTCAATACTCCATCACCTAGAGAGAACACCCCTGTTTACAATGTCCATCACCTAGAGAGAACACCCGTTTTCAATACTCCATCACCCAGAGAGAACATCCTGTTTCACTACTCCATCACGTAGAGAACACCCTGTTTACAATACTCCATCCGGAGAGAACACCCTGTTTTCAATACTCCATCAAGAGAGAACACCCCTGTTTTCACTACTCCATCACCCAGAGAGAACACCCCTGTTTTCACTACTCCAGCACCCAGAGAGAACACCCCTGTTTTCATACTCCTTCACCCAGAGAGAACACCCTGTTTTCAATACCCTTCACCCAGAAGAACACCCCTGTTTACAATACTCCATCACCTAGACACAGACGTTTTTTCTAAAATGTTTTCTGGGATTGGAGAACACATTGGGGAAGGATTTCAGACCATTCCTCAATAGATCTTTCTAGATCCTTATGGACTGGCTACTTCATTTCAGACCATTCCTCAATAGATCTTTCAGATCCTTATGGACTGGCTACTTCATTTCAGACCATTCCTCAATAGATCTTTCTAGATCACTTATGGACTAGCTACTTCATTTCAGACCATTCCTCAATAGATCTTTCTAGATCATTATGGACTGGCTACTTCATTTCAGACCATTCCTCAATAATCTTTCTAGATCCTTATGGACTGGCTACTTCATTTCAGACCATTCCTCAATAGATCTTTCTAGATCATATGGACTGGCTACTTAATTTCGACCATTCCTCAATAGTCTTTCTAGATCCTTATGGACTGGCTACTTCATTTCAAAACCACATGTATGAATGGGTTCATGTCCCGGGGTCTGAAAAGGCCGTTACAAATAGTGCATTTTTGTGGTCAATGAACCATTTCTGAATGACAAATGGATTTTAAATGTGTGGCAGCAGCGTAGCCTAGTGGTTAGAGCGTTGGACTAGTAACCCGGAAGTTGCGAGTTCAAACCCCCGAGCTGACAAGGTACAAATCTGTCGTTCTGCCCCTGAACAAGGCAGTTAACCCACTGTTCCCCGGGAGGCCGTCATTGAAAATAAGAATGTGTTCTTTAACTGACTTGCCTGGTTAAATAAAGGTAAAATAAAAAAATAAAAGTGTGTTACCTCATTTCTATACCCCAGTGAACCAGGAAGCCATGGAAGGCCACAATATTTCCTTAAACTGAGATTCATTTCAAACATTAGAATGTTAATGCAGATTTAATTTAGTTAGATTTTACCAATGCGATTCTTTACAGGTGCCATAAATGATTACTTGTTAAACAACATCTCTTTTCTCTGGGCAATTGTATTATTATAGAAGTAGATCCACCCCTCTACCTCACCACCCCACCCATATGGCCACTCCTTTCTGTAATCTGTCACATATGGCCACTCCCCCTTTCTGTAATCTGTCACATATGGCCACTCCTCCCCTTCCTGTAATCTGTCACATATGGCCACTCCCTTTCTGTAATCTGTCACATATGGCCACTCCTCCCCTTCCTGTAATCTGTCACATATGGCCACTCCTTTCTGTAATCTGTCACATATGGCCACTCCTCCCCCTTCTGTAATCTGTCACATATGGCCACTCCTCCCCTTCCTGTAATCTGTCACATATGGCCACCCTTTCTGTAATCTGTCACATATGGCCACTCCCCCCTTCTGTAATCTGTCACATATGGCCACTCCCCTTTCCTGTAATCTGTCACATATGGCCACTCCCCTTTCTGTAATCTGTCACATATGGCCACTCCTCCCCCCTTTCTGTAATCTGTCACATATGGCCACTCCTCCTTCCTGTAATCTGTCACATATGGCCACTCCTTCCTCTTTTTAATCTGTCACATATGGCCACTCCTCCTTCCTCTCTGTCACATATGGCCACTCCTCCCCCTTCCTGTAATCTGTCACATATGGCCACTCCTCCCTTTCTGTAATCTGTCACATATGGCCACTCCTCCTTTCCTGTAATCTGTCACATATGGCCACTCCTTTCCTGTAATCTGTCACATATGGCCACTCCCTTTCTGTAATCTGTCACATATGGCCACTCCTCCCCTTCCTGTAATCTGTCACATATGGTCCTCCTCCCTTTCCTGTAATCTGTCACATATGGCCACTCCTCCCCCTTCCTGTAATCTGTCACATATGGCCCTCCTCCCCTTCCTGTAATCTGTCACATATGGCCACTCCTTTCTGTAATCTGTCACATATGGCCACTCCTTTCTGTAATCTGTCACATATGGCCCTCCTCCTTCTGTAATCTGCCCATATGGCCACTCCCTTTCTGTAATCTGTCACATATGGCCTCTCCCCTTCCTGTAATCTGTCACATATGGCCACTCCTCCCCCTTCCTGTAATCTGTCACATATGGCCACTCCTCCCCTTCCTAACGATCTGTCACATATTTTCCTCCTTCCTGTGATCTGTCACATATGGTTACCTCCTTCCTGTTCTGTCCTCCCCCTTTCTGTGATCTGTCACATATGTAGTGCATCTTCCTTCTGTCACATATGGCAATCCTTCTGTAATCTGAACATATGGCTACCTCCTTTTCCTGTGATCTGTCAAATATGTATTCCTTTCTATAATCTGTCACATATGGCCACCCTTCCTGTAATCTGTCACATATGGCTACTCCTTTCCTAGATCTGTCATATATTACTCCCCTTTCCGTGATCTGTCACATATGGCCCTCCTCCCCCTTCCTGTAATCTGTCAACGTCTCTTTACCTCACCACCCCTCTGCCTCCACCACCCCTCTACCTCATTACCCCTCTGCCTCACCACCCCTCTGCCTCATTGCCCCTCTACCTCACCACCCCTCCTGCCTCACCACCCCTCTGCCTCACCACCCCTCTGCCTCACCCTCTACCTCACTACCCCTCTACCTCACCACCCCTCCACCTTATCTACCTCATCCCCCTCTACCTCACCCTCCACCTCACCACCCCTCTACCTCATCCCACCCCTCTACCTCATCACCCCTCTACCTCATCACCACTCTACCTCATCCCCCTGTACCTCACACCACACTCTACCTCATCACCCCTCTACCCACCACCTCTCTACCTCATCACCCCTCTACCTCACCACCTCTCTATCATCTTTCACCTCACCACCCTCCACGTCATTACCCTCTACCCCACCACCCCTCTACCCCATCACCCCTCCACCTCACCACCCCTCTACCTCTCACCCCTCTACCTCACCACCCCCTCTACCTCATCACCCCTCTACTCACCACCTCTCTGCCCATGCCCCTCAACCTCACCACCCCTCTACCCTCGTATCCCTCCCTCTACCTCGCCACCCTCTGCCTCATCACCCCTCTACCTCATCACCACTCTGCCTCATCACCCCTCTACCTCATCACCCCTCTACCTCACCACCCCTCCCTCACTGCCCCTCTGCCTCATTCCCTCCCTCCTGCCCCTCTGCCTCACCCCCTCTACCTCACCACCCCTCTGCCTCACCCCCTCCACCTCACCACCCCTCCACCCCACCACCTCTACCTCATCACCCTCTACCTCATCACCCTCCACCCCTCCTCCTACCTCACCACGCCTCTACCTCATCACCCCTCTACCTCACCACCCCTCTACCTCCACCACCCTCTCTACCTCATCACCCCCCCACCTCCCCACCCCTCTACCTCACCACCCCTCACCTCACCACCTCTACACCTGCCCTCTACCTCCAGTTCTCCTCTACCTCATCACCCCTCTACCCATCACCCCTCTACCTCATGGGGACTGACCTCACCAGTAACCTCATCACGCCCCCTATCAGGAACCCTCTACCTCACCAACCCTCAGGCGGGGTGGGACCAACCCCTACCTCAGGAGAGTCTACCTCATCACCC